>NW_018744907.1:0-124074 GCF_001683475.1 Chenopodium quinoa
TTGTCCTTAAAATATACTATATCAAGATCCTGCCTACAAGTAGATCAGGATATCTGTGAAGTGATTCATAATCAGTTCATTGTTGATCATCAAATTGCAAATGTCTGAGTCAAGTAAACAATTATTAATAAAGTAGAGCTATAGCTTGAAATTTGTCCTTGTAATATATTATATCATGATCCTGCCTACAAGTAGATCAGGATATCTGTGAAGTGATTCAATCAGTTCATTGTTGATCATCAAATTGCAAATGTCTGAATCAAGTAAACAAGGATTATTTATAAAGTCCTTGGTGCCGACAGAAGCAACATAGAATGTTCGTTATAGAGGAGAGGTTGGTGTTGATGATTCTGATAGTATTGGATAAGAGCATTTTTTGGTGTCATTGCATCTTAGATTATTTGTTTCCATGAACCTATTTGAACTGGCAGAATTTGTTATTTTTATGATTATCTCTTGCATGATTTTATTATAAACACAGCTATTAGCTTCATTTGGCATTTATTGGTTACAGAGACAATTTACAACTGCTAAGGCAGCGGTATTATTATGCTACATGGAAAGCTGATGGCACAAGATATATGCTGCTCCTTTGTCCTGATGGGGCTTACCTAGTTGATAGAAGCTTTAAATTTCGGAGGGTCCAGATGCGTTTTCCATGTAAAAACATGACAGATGTATGTGGAGAAGATCTAATAAATTTGTTTTACTTTTATACCTGAGTAATTGAGCTTATATGGTCTCTATATATTTTACTATTATTATGTTGGCTGATGCTTGTTTTTCTTGATTTATTTGAGTCTCAGCTTCACCAGTATACTTTGCTTGATGGAGAAATGGTTATTGATACTATAAATCCCCAGAGGCAAGAGAGGACCTGATCTATGATTTGATTGCTATTAATCGTGTGTCCTTGCTGAGGTTGGGTATTCAGCTTTTACTAGTTTGCTAAATTTCACCGTCTTTTTGATGTTGATTATCTTATTCTTTGAGTGTTACTCATTAAGATGATTCTTTTTATTGTGAAAGAATAAGTTTTAATCTGTACAGATAAAACGGCATGGAGGTACTTTGTTCATGTGTTGTTGAGTGCCTCAATATATGAATGTAGCATTGAACTTGCATTATTGTTTGGAAAATATAAGAATTTGGATTTTTATTCACTTGATGTAATAAGTGAGCAGATGAGAGGGGAATTGCAATGTTGGTCTTGTTTTATCTGGTAACTGGATATAGAATGTGATTACATTCACTTTGAATGAGGTTTCATCACTATATTACTGGTTGCTATACGTCAATATGTGAGGGAAGGGTGCTTTAGGGAGTAGTATAATATAATTCCTCCATTTTGTTTAGTTGACACTTTTTTTTTCTTTTTTTCTTCCCTACTTTTTCCAAAGCACTATTTCAATGATTAATATCTCTAAATATATAAGTAAAAATTCCACTCTTTTAAACTCTCCTGAATTTTATTTGTATATTTTCTATCATCCACTTTACACACTTTTTCCAACTTTTATTCAATTTATTATTTTGCGATGATTTTTCCTTTTCGGACGGTTCCTTATGATTCATGTTAGCCAACCCTAAATCATTTTGGAATTAAGGCTTTGTTTTTGTTGTGTCAAAATTTAAAATTATAAAAAGTTGATATTATGAAAATATACTTTGATATGGTTCTAACAATACCCCACATGATTTATATCCCTCTTCCTAACCTGTCCTATTTATATAGTTATCTACAAAACTATCTAGCTAATTTACTCCTACTGATAGTTTGGATATAAAAAAAAATAGATTTGCTTTAAAATTTGAATTACTTTCCACTGTATATGCTTACTATGGCTTACAACTATCAGCCACTTCAGATGAAATTGGAATGCATTAATAAACTAATAACCAGCTTTTTTCATCCCATTGATGAAAAAGCTACAGTTTAAACATGGCCCATCAATGATCTGCATCAGGTTCTCCTTAGCCCTTCCCCATAGGACCATGACCATGACCATGACTTGACCCTCCTGCTAACAATTTTGAGTGTTTGCAATCCTGCTGCCCCAAACAGCCCAATAGCCCATCTACCAGGTCAATTCTACATGCGATTCACATTGGTATTTAGCCATGCTAATCAGTAATGCATGGAGTTATATCCATTAGGTGTTCAGTGTAATAACATTTTGAAGTTTGTTGAGATCTAAACCTTTGTACAGCAGAGATAAAAGATCTATTTATCTAACTTTATAATTCTGACTATATATGGCTCACAAGGTTCTCATTATTGTGTACCTTGCAGAGGCCTTTTTATGAGCGTTGGAAACTGATTGAGAAAGAGGTTGTTGAGCCACGTAATCAAAGAGCGGGGAATATGGACAAATGGCAAACCACTTTACAGATATGATCTAGAACCATTCAGGGTATGTACAATTGACATTCTAGACGCTATCAGGAAACACAGTATGTTTAATACTGTATTTGGCTCCTCTTATGCCTGTTCATAATGATACTATTCCAAATGTTTCAGGTTAGAAGGAAGGACTTTTGGTTGCTATCAACAGTTGGGAAGCTTTTGAAGGAATTTATCCCTAACCTTTCACATGAAGCTGATGGTCTTGTTTTTCAGGTACTCTGATTGATTTTACAGTGTATACATATACCCATTTTTTTGTTTAAGAGCGTATGGGCTGACATAAATGATTTTAGCTTCCTTAGGGTATCACTTTTCCTATAAATTTTTTTTTCCCATTTGGTTCAAAGAGTATAGAACTCATGTCCTCAATCTATGAAGCAATTTATTTTCTATATCAAGATAAGTCAATTACTTATGAGAACCTGAGTATTTGATCGAGCACAAGTGCACAACCGCATCACATTTGCAATGTCAAGGTTTCTGATCTTTCTGCAATTGTGGACGTGTGGTATTAGGCCATGATAGCTGTAAATCATTTGATTTAACAGCAAAAGTGCTTTATTACCATTTTGCAATTGTATCCGGCATATAAAATCTTTGTGCAGAAACTAGCTTGTAGTTGCAGCTTTAGAATAGCTTCAATAAAGACACCATAAAAACTGGAGCTTCTTTTATAGAATGAACTGCTAATGAAACCATCTTTCACACTTAGGTAACCTGTCCTTTTTGTCCTTGTTTGTAGCTGTCTGGTGTGAATTAAGGTTGCACCTAACTCTTCGAAAGAGGGGTAATGATCAGTTTCAGAGAGAAAAGTCCATATCAAGAAGTATCTAAATGTGTAACGTGATTCAGAGATTATTCTCCTTGTGACATCAACTATATTGGCTTGCATGAAAAAATCCATCTTATTGCTCCTATTTCCTGATTAATAGACCTACTTTTCAATTATTAACCTTAAATCTGAAGATGCATTTCTTTCTCTAAAGCAAAGGTCAATGTATGCTTCAGTGATGTATCAATTGTTGATTTATTCCAGTTCGGCTGTGGGTTTTTTTTTTTTTTTTTTTTTTTTTTTTTTTTTTTTATAGAGAGAGGGGGGGGGGGGGGGGAGGGGTTTCGAGGTATATCACTTGTGAAGTGGGAAATTGGAGGTGGTTGCATTCTCATTCCACTGTTTATAATAAGCTCATGTCTGTATTGTGGCCATGGCTAAGCCTTAAAATTATTAAAGAAAATATGGCTCTTGTATTTTGCGGCTGGGTTTGTTTCTTTTGAACTATTGGAGCTAGTAACTTGTGCATTTCAATTGTGCATGCTCTAATTTTTGGCCTTTGACAGTGGATTTTAATTATGAGGTTTGTGGTAGATTCAAAAGGGATTTATCTGTCATTCTGATCCTAGGATAGAGTGGGCTGCTTAATGTATGGTTTGGTTCATTTTTCTTTTTGTGAACTTCAATGCTAAAGTTCTCTTTTATTAAAAATAAATATTTATAATTTCAAAATATTATTATTAATGCTTTGAGATTGCTGTTTTTTCTTTTAGCCTCACTATCTTCTACAGTTCTACGCATATGTATGGGAGCTATTTCAGTATTTGTCATTTTTTGTTTTTCTGATGACTCCTCTCCCTAAAAATCCTGAAATGATAATTATGCATCTGTTCTTCTAATAATCAGGGGTGGGATGATCCCTACGTTCCCAAGACGCATCAAGGCCTCTTAAAGTGGAAATATCCTGAAATGAACTCAGTTGATTTTCTCTTTGAGGTAATGTCTCGAGCCTTTTACCTTTGTTTTATAAAGGAAACAATAGTATATGTGGCAATATGTGTGCATGAAATCTCTCTTGGAACACATTCAATCAAAATATTTTACTTGTTAAATGCAGGAATTTCAGGTGATCCGTCTATTCAACACTGAGTAAAATATTATTTTACTCCGAGTTGAACAAAGGCGCATTTGAATTCCCAGTTTCTTTAACGGATATGCTAATGATCGAAAGTTTCTTGATAACTTTTGTTGGCAGATAGGAGAAGACGGCACTGAAAACCTTTATCTTTACGATCGAGGAAAAAAGCGATTGATGGACAATAACAGGGTTACATTTGGAGGTATATATATTCATCTAACAAAGCTTTTTATTTATGCAAATTTTCAATTTTTTTTTTTAATCTGTGAAGTATTAAAAATTCCTTTGTTCCCCCCCCCCCAATGTTTGCACAGTGGTATTTAGCTGACTCTTTTCACCATATTTTTTTTGTTTGCAAATAACCAAACTACTTTATAGTTGCAGCTGAATATGTGAATGAAGTATGTTTAGATTGATTCTGGTGCTTCTGGTTTATGTTGTTTTTAAATTATTTTTCCACCTTGACTTGTTGGATTCTATTTCCATGAAATGAAACATAGTAGCCTTTGTTTTGGTGCTATTACTTGGACTAGTTAAGCAGTATATGGAGCCTATGTTTGTGGTTGAATGCAATTTTAGAAAATTTTGAATTTGTACTTGTTCGTGCTTCAGTTTGTGGTTGAATGCAATTTTAGAAAATTTTGAATTTGTACTTGTTACGATGCTTGGGTATTTTAGAAACTAGTCCTTGTAAAGCAGTCGCGGGAAGAAGAGGCAGGAATCAACTAGGAAATTTGGAAGTGGGAACCCTTAACCATTGCTGGGATGCACTGTGTGAAAGTCAATTTAAACGAGTGGATTAAGAGAGTTCGTGCTGTATTTGTAATCAAATGTATGAAAAGAGGTTCTTATTATAGCTAGAAATCTAGAATGCAGTTCTAAGTAATGTAATGTGCTGGGTAATTAGAAAGCAAAGAAATTTTTAGTTCTAGAAACATGGAGATTTGGAGGGGAAAACAATGAAGAATGTTGTTGGGTGAATTATTTAGTTATTTGAGGAGAGAATGAACCCTCAATCTTGAATGTTTTACATTGTTTGTAATTCCAGATTTTAAATTACTTTCTTCCTAAATTTCTGGTCCGGTTTTGCTAGTTTATAACATAAATTTGATGAGGATGCAAGTTTCAAAATATAGGGGCACTAGGCTGTGCTTTTGACTGTTGGTATATAATCTCCCCATGTTTTTGGTTCCGTTGGGGATGGAGAGAATAAGATACCTAGACAAGTACTTCCTCCGTTTTATTTACTTGCAACAAACCACTTTGCCACACACTGTGGAATAATTTTATCACCGATAAGAAGGAAGTGTAAAGTTGTTGCGGTTTAAATTTTATAGGTTAATCTGTCTGTTTCAGCTCCTCAAATAGCGTGCCAAGTGTGTTGCAAGTAAAAAAAAAAACAGAGGAAGTGTTATACTTTAGTTTTTGCTTAAATAGCTTTATATAAGTAGGTAAAATTTGGACATCAAAATGTTTCAATATCATGGGCTAGAGTTTTATGACATTTATTTGAATTAAGTATTTACAAAACATATATGTGGACTGTATGCGACCAATAGAGTTGGAAAGACATTCATCAACTTGAAATAATATCTTAAACTTTAAAACTAAATTTTTTGGCAAAAACATTTTATTTGTGTAATTGATTTCTCCGACAATCTGATCCTCTGAGCTTTTGGTGACACAACATCCTTTCAGTTGCATTTACCTCTCGTGTCTCGTCACACCTTTATATAGATTTGTTATTTGGTGGTCTCGGTAGTTAATAAGGTGCTGATGTGACTTTCAGTTCATCTTCTTCCATACGCTTTTGCAGACTCTTAATGTTAGTCAAATTTGATTACATGCAGATGATGTGGATCCCTCTACCTACTCTGGTAAGATTGTCGAATGCTCGTTTGATTCCGAGGAAAACATCTGGGTTTGCATGCGAGTCAGGATTGATAAGAACACTCCAAATGAATTCAAACACCTACAGGAAGGTCCAGCACAAATGTTAAACTTAATTATGTCATTTCGTGGGGTAATTCTTTGTACTTTTCCAACTCAATGCGGTAATAGTAATGCCTTTTTACTGCATTTCGCAGGTTATGAAAAGTATAAAGGACAATATAACTGAGGAGGTGCTGTTAAACGAGATAGGAGAGATCATTCGCTTACCTATGTATGCTGATAGGATTCAAAGTGATAGCAGAGCCATGAAGAAAGGGAAGCCGCCACCACAGAGAAGTGTGAATTGGAAATTTGTGTTGCCAGCAATGGTTATTTAATTTGGATGACCTCGCAGCAATTGTTTGTGTAATTAGGCATATTGGTAGCTTGTATTTTATTATACATAATTGTTAGTTGAGGGATTGAATCTTCGTAGGTAGTTAGAAGATGTAGTCCTTAAAAAATTAGATGTAGTAATAGGTTATTTGTGTATATTGTCATCATAAGCTCTCTTATCTTCTCTCTCCGTGTTCCGCGACTCCTGTCTAAATAACGTCTTTCTTTTATTTTTAATCACTTTTTTTCGCCCTTTTTGGATAAGGGGAGTTTTGAGAGAGAGAGAAGAGACCATTTGGTCTGTTGCTAGTACCATCTATTTTAACTTGAAGGGTTCGCCCTTGTAGCTAAACTAGTCCTGATGTCATATACCTAACTAGGTTCCATATTTTATTTAGGTTGCTATGCCTTAAGAAAGGTGTAATGTTTGCCTTTTTAAAAGGAGAAAAATAAAAACGAAAGGCTTAATGTTATTCTGTATTTGTGTTCCCCTATATTGAGGTTTATTTAGAGTATACAATTTATGATTTTTTGATTCTTTTTTAAAGAAGAAATTAATATTAGTTGAGAGATCAATGGAAAAGTAGGATTAACTCAGCTCCCAACTATCTTACTCACCTGCTAATAAGTCTGAAACAGAACGTAGCGGTGGCTTGCTGGTGGCCTTCTCTGTTCCTTTGGTTGCCGGTGAGTTGCCTTTGGCTTTTAGGAGCAGCTGGTCCCAAAATGTGTAATTTTATGAGATTTCAGCATTTTCTAAGAAAATAACCTGATGGTATGTGATGATTTGCTTAATGTTTAATCTTTGTATTTCGTTTAGGTTTAGCTGTCAATGTATGTCTCATTTTAGTCATTAGTGTCCATTATTTCTAGTTTGCTATTGAAGTGGCTCGTTTGGACCGTATAAGGATTATGAAAACTCAAGGTTTTGTAGAGGCTAACTCTTAAATATGAGAGCTCGTAAATGAGAACACCCAAGCAATGATGCACAAACACGTGCAGTTGCACCATCTCTAAATCCACCAAATAGCGATTCCAACTTCGATTAGTTGGATTTTTCTGGAATCCATAGATAGCCTCTAAGTTTGTTAGCGTCCACTGGGTGTAATCCTCTTTAAGGAAGTTCGAGTTATTAATAGCATCTCTTAACAATCTTGAAGGATCGCCCACAATTAGCATTATTGAGCTTACGATTTAAACAAATAGAGGTTTTTTTTTTTTTTTTTTTTTTTTTTTTTTTTCTTCGCTATTAAAACGCAGCAGTGAGGCACAACTCTAAAATACGGAGAACTTACTAAAAAAATCTAACACCATTTACCAATTTTTCCTCTTAAAAGATATTCTTATGGGCTCGATTTTTTTTTTAAACATTATTAAATAAAATGGACTACTCCCTCCGTCCCCAAAACTTCGACCCTTTTGGGATGATTTCGCGGTTATTAAGAAACTTAAATAAAAAGAAAATAAAACATATTGGAAAGATAAATTTACATTGGGTTTGTAAAAAAGTAGAAAGATAAAGTATTAAAAATACATGAAAAAACAAATTTTATATGAGAGCTAATTTTGCACAAATATTGTTGTAAATTGGTGGGTATTTTAATGCAAATGGGTCGATCATTTTAGGACTAAAATTAGGCCAAAAGGGTCGAAATTTTGGGAACGGGGGGAGTACGTATTTAATTAAATAAAATTTTCATACTCCCTCCGTCCCCGAAAAAACGACCCATTTGGCCTAATTTTAGTCCCAAAAAGAATTACCAATTAGTATTAAATACCCCAAACCTGTCTCCCTCTTCTCTCTTTTCTCTCTTCTCTCTTCTCTCTTTCTCTCTTCTCTCTCTTCTCTTTAGGGTTTTAATTTTCTTGGTCGTTCAGGCCGGAAATAGTCTAATTTCTTCGGAAATTAGACTATTTCCGACCCTTTTCTTCAATTTAATTTGCTTTTTTGTTATTTGATTTGTTTTGCTTTGTTTTTACTCTCCGTTTGTGAGAGTCTGTCCCAATTTTTTTTGGGGTTTTCCCAATTTTTTGGGATTTTGATTCTCGTCTATGGATGAGAATTTTATTTTTAGGGTTTTAATAATAATTGAGAAGGTGATTTGGATTCATATGGGTTTAGGGTTCGTCATCAACTCTACGATCAAAACATTAGCGCAGATTGCGAAGGTCTCTACTTGGAAAGATGCAAAGACATCGAAAATCACTACTCGCGCGTCAAGTTTGAAGCGGTGGAGTGTGAGCTATGCCCGATATGCAAATTAGTTATGATTTTGATTGTAAAAGTCATGTTATTTTCTCTAGATTTGTGGTTTACAAATCTTTATTATTGTTGTAGATGTCGTATGGTTATTTATTAATGATAATATTCTTCTTAAAAAAAAAGCATTAAAATATTCACCAATTTGCAATAATATTTGTGCAAAATTAGCTTCCCCATTTAAAATTTTGTTTTCCCATGTACTTTTATTATCTCTCTCTATTTTTTTGTAAACCCATATAAATTTATCTTTCTAATGTACTTTTACTTTTTTTTATTTAACTTTATCAATACCTGCAAAATCAACCCAAAATGGTCGTTCTTTCGGGGACGGAGTATATCATAATTTCATACTACAGCCATAATGTACTCTAATGTCTTATTTTCTTCGAAACATTGAAATCTTGATGAATTTGTCAGGGATTTTAATTTTCAAATAAATATTTTAGAATTTTTTGTAATATGTACTGAAATTATATAACCTCCATTTCATATTTGTTAACCATTAAGCAAGTTTGCCAACAAATACTTTTAAATGTAAATATCTTAAATTTTGTATTAGCAAAATAATAAAAATTTGATATTTATTTAAATTTCATGTTGATATCCTGTATTAACATCTTTTGTTAATATAGGCGTATACTCGTCATTTTGCCTGCTCATGTTGGGGCTAATATTGTAAAGTCATGTGGGACCAATTTACATGTTGAGACAAATCGCCCCACATAACTATATACTCCCTTCGTGTTTTAATAAGTATTACATTTTGACCAAACACGCATGTCGAGACAGGACTTTGACCATTAATTTATCTAACCATATGTTAATAAAATTATAAGAAAACTAATATTATGAAATTATTCGTTATAACGAATCTAACAATGTATTATACAATAACATTGGTTTTTTTATATATTAGTAAAATTAATCAAGTCAAACTCATTATGTGAATAGTGAAAAAAAAGTCAAAATATAACACTTATTAAAACACGGAGTATATTTTTGCACTAAATCATACATAGAGTCAAAATAAGTTAAGTGAATAGTGCACAAAGTCAA
This sequence comes from Chenopodium quinoa, assembly GCF_001683475.1. Taxonomy (NCBI): domain Eukaryota; kingdom Viridiplantae; phylum Streptophyta; class Magnoliopsida; order Caryophyllales; family Amaranthaceae; genus Chenopodium; species Chenopodium quinoa. Next base: position 9,905 of record NW_018744907.1, read on the forward strand.
AATTGTGTCAATAGAAAAGGAACAGAGGAAGTAATAGTTACAATATTGCATTGAAAAGTGTGCAAAAAATAGAACAAACATTAAAAATAGACCGAGTTTGTGTTAAAATAAGACATTTAGCCAAAAAAGTTTTATTCTAAAAATCAATCAACTAACCGAGGCATGGTTTGAGCATAAAACTAGTTTAATATTAAATTACTAATAATCAAATAAAGGTAAAAATTGTTATAAACTATTTTTTTGTCCAACCGTTTTTAAAAAAATCACCTTTTATGTTTTTTATTTATTTATTTATTTTTTGACAGCCGATAAAAAGGTATTAGACCCCATTAAGCTTACAGTTATGCTTACAGTTATTAATACTAAAACAATGAAAATTTGGAAGCAGATTTTTAATTCTGTGAATTTTGTAACGAAAATGAAAGGCTCCTGCAGAGTCTCCCTGTAACCACTTGGCAGGATTGCTGCTTGGAGCATTTGTCTCTATATGCCACAGTTGCTGTCTCAGGGCTGTAGTAACTCCACCTAGCATAGCATCCACCATACTGCTTGAAAAGCCCTACTGCACGTGCCCCTCAACATTGATATTGCTCTCACCAGGTCTTGTGAGCTTCCAGGTCCATTGTGTCCTGCTCCTGCACTTAAAATGCTGAATATCAAGGGTAGCAGTGACACACTCACAACTCTCTGCAATTAGAATTATTCTTTCCTCGAGCTGATGTGACTTCCTGCTATTAATCATTGCCTCAAAGCCTGATGGAAAGTCATCATCTGCACCTGCAATAACATCCCACATCCCTGCTGCTGCTGTTCCTATATGATCTTGCCTTATGTTCCATGAGTTTAACTGTTGCCCAAGCGTTTTGTTTGTTACCCTTGAAGACCAAGTTGTTCCTCGCTCCCCAGATGTTTTCTAATCCAGTAAGGAAAACGGAGTAACTCTCCTCCAACCCCCTTGCCTTGTCACACAAAATTCTTTGCCAATTGTGGATCCAAAGTGGCTATAGGAATATTGATCTAGTAAGCTACATTGATGCCCAAACTGCAGCCCTTCCAAAACATGACTAGCAAAAGTACAGTCCCGAAATAGATGTTCCAGAGTTTCCAGATGGCCTAGCTCATTCTCATTTCCCACATAGCACAGAACACAGTGGTGAGAAGTGCCTAGTCCTCTCTTTTTCCTCTCACTTCCACCGGTAAGGCACCTTGGAGAATCTTCCAAAGTAAGATTTTCTGCCTCGGACTTCCTGGAAATTTCCAGAAATTCTTCCAGTTGATGCTATTAGTAATACCCTGCTGGTTTTGAGTACCATTCGGCATTCGCCCTTTGCATTCTTAGCAAAAAGAATTTTATAACCACTCTTCACAGAGTAATTGTGTAATACCCGAATATTTTATGATTTTATATATTATATTTTATAAAAAATAGTTATTTTTTATTTATTAAAAAACTTTCTTAATCTCATTTATTTTATTTTTTATTTATTTTTTTATTTTAGAGTTCGGAAAGGTTTAAAACCCTATTTTAATTTTAAATAGGACTCTACAATTTTAAGCGTACATAAATATTCTTAAACCCTATAAATATTCCTAACCCTAACTATTATAAATGTTCTGTTGGTTCATTATTTTCATCCCTTTTGTCGTTTGGTTCCTCTGCGTTGGAACAAGCAGACCTTAAGTCCTTATTATTAAGCCTTCTCATTAATTCATTAAATTAGCATCCTCTTTAATATGTTTTGTCGATCTCATATTATTCTTCAATTATGAGATCACTATTTTATCATCAACCCTTTTACTATTCATTCTTGATACAAATGTCACAAGATCACACCAATGACACCATTACCTTTTCCCTTATCAGTTGTCGTGAGTTTCGAGTGGTGTAAGATGATTGATTTAATTAATTTTCTCATCATTCCTTCACTCCACAATTTGCGTGCGGTTATCAACTGTGTATTGTCTCATTGTTTTAATATTCGTTGGAAAGGTAATCACACTATCGATATTTTGGAGTTTGCTTGATTATACTGTGATTGTATTAAATTATTAGAATTGTTTGGTTACAATTTGTTTGTTGATTGTACTTTGTATTATTATTATGTGTAAATTTTATAATTGTAATTCGTGTGATCAAGTTTGTATATGTATATGATTGATTCGTATTACTTTTATTGTTTATGATTGATTGTTTTTAGGATTTTAATGTTGTTTCTATAGGGAGTATTGTTTTATCGAGGTTTAGGGTTATTAGTGCAGAGTATTATTTTGGGTTGAGAATTAATTAATTTTGGGTGCTAGTATTATTACCTTAAGAGTTGAGATATTTATGAATCAAATTGTTTTGTTATTTGGGAACATGTGCAATTATTGAGATATTATAAATTAATTTGTGAATTATTATTTGATCGATGTATGAGATCAAAAGGTTGAGAATTATTATTTTTTTGCTTGGTTTGAGGCTCAGCGTTATATACCTTAGTACTTGGCATGTTGGTAAAAGGATAATAATCATGGGTTAAGAATGAGATATAATCATGGGTTGTAATCATTGAGATTTTTATAAGCCTTAACACTAGACATATTGTCGAGTGTGGCGGTAATACCTCTAATTTAGGTGTATGATTCCGCAATTTATTCAAAGCTTATTTATTTTCCTTTAATTTATTGTTTATTATTAGCTAGTAAATCGGGGGTGTTACAAATTGCCATTCCTATCCCCTTCCCAGATTATAAGGTCCTCGAAGCCAGCCTCCATAGGGGTGATAGTCATGATTTTGTCAACTGTATCTCTATCAAAAATCATGTTACATGCTTCCATATTCCAGCAGCCGCTTTTTGTAAGCAAAGAAGCCACATTAGCATTATTGGGAACATAATAACCATTCCATCCCGGCACCTTCCCATGATTCCAAGGGTGGTGAATTTTAGCAGTGTACCCATCCCCTATAGACTAGGAGCAGACCTTCTTAAGCACCTGTAGACCCCATTCAATACCTTTCCATCCCCAAGAGCTTGTGGTATTGCCAAGCCAGCTACTTCCAAAAAGAGTCATCTTCTCAATACCATATTTAGCACGAAAAACTTTGCTTATAAGGGACTCGGTGTTCATGATTATGCGCCAACCTTGCTTTGCCAGTAAAGCTTGATTAAAGAACCTTGCATCGAGGATACCCAAGCCCCCATCCTCCTTTCAGCTGTGTGGTGCTTCCAGTTCCTCCAATACACCCCTTTACAATCCTTATTACCAAGCCACCAAAATTTTGCAATTATACTGTTGATTTTTTTTAGTATTCCCATAGGACATTTGAAGACTGAAAGGAAATAGGTCCCTAAACTAGAGAATACAGATTTGATGAGAGTAAGCCTTCCAGCATGAGAAAGGAACAGGGAGTTCCAAGCATTCAATATTTCTTTAACTTTGTCCACCATGAACCCAAAAATTTCTTTTTTTGTGGTGCCAAAATCGGTTGGGATACCCAAATAGACACCAAACTTGCTACTCCTACTAATGCCCAAGATTTCACTAAAATTATCTACATCCTCCTCCTTTGAGTTTGGGCTAGCCAGGAGCACCAACTTGCTCTGACTTATCACCTGGCCAGATGCCTTACAATAAGTGTCAAGGATATTCTTTAGAGCCAATTCGTTACTTTCTTTACCTTGCAGAAAGAAAGCCGAGTCATCTGCAAAAAAACAAGTGGCTAATCTTTGGTGCTCTTTGAGCCACTCTGAGGCCTACAATCCTCTCTGCATCCTCTTCACTCCTAATTAAACCAGACAACTCTTCCATACATAAAATGAACAAATATGGAGACAGAGGATCCCCCTATCGTAGCTCACACTCTGGACTAAAGGATTTTTGTGCACAACCATTAATAATCACAGAGAAGGAGACAAACTTCACACAGTTCATAATGGTTTTAACCATCGGACTTGGAAAATCAAATTTACACAAGACTCTTTCTAGAAAGTCCCACTTGATCTTATCATACGCCTTACTCATATCAGTTTTGATTGAAATTTTGCCTCTTTTTCCTTTCTTTGACTTCCTAATATTTTCTAAAAGTTCATGATCCAGCAGGATATTATCCGAGATAACCCTACCCGGGATGAAAGCGTTCTGAAATTGACTAACCAAAGCATTGATCACCTTCCTAAGTCTATTAGTAATGCATTTAGAGATAATCTTATAAATAACATTGCATAACCCAATAGGTCTTAGTTTATCCATTGAATCCGGGTTATTACATTTTCGTATAAGTGCAATATTAGTGAAATTGAATTCTCTTAGGATGTTACCTGAAGATAAAGTCGATTGAACCGCTCCAATAACATAATCCTGTATCCAATTCCAATTTTTCTGATAAAACCCTACTGGAACCCCATTCGGACCCGGAGCTTTCCATGGCTTCATTGCAAACAAGGCGTTCTTGATTTCCCTTCTTGTGTATGGTCTAGCAAGCATATCCTTCTGGTCTTCAGAGAGCTTAGTTGTAATGCCCCTAATTCCTTGATTAATCATCTCTAACTGTAGAAGAAGATTGATTGTCCCTGCCGTAAATCACCTGGAAGTAGGAAACCGCAATTTCTTCAACTTTTTCTTCATCTGTTATCCAATCACCATTATTATCTTTGATCGCTTCCAATTTGTTCCTAGCCTTCCTCCCTTTTACGAAATTGAAGAAGTACCTAGAGCAGGTGTCACCCTCATAATTCCAATTAAGTTTTGCGCATTGCGTCCAGTAGATCGCCATATTTTTTGTGTTGGAGTGTGACTCGAGAATCAATCGAGGCTTGACATATAAGCTAAGGGGATGAATTACTTGTGTTAAACAAGGAAGCATTGGATGGGTCACCTTTAACTGGGAATATCTCTCAAACTACTTGGATTTTTGAGGTGATTCAACTTGGAGGTGAAAGCTTGTTTCAATATCTTTCCAATGATAGGTCATAATCTTAATTCCAATGAGAAACGAGGAAGTTACAGTTGTTTTAGTACGAGCTATCTGTGCTGACCCGAATAGGGGATACACGTCCGTGCCAAACTTGGCACGTCCGTGCAGCTCCAGTTCCAGACGACCAGTAGCTTTTGGTCTGATTTATCTGGGCTAGCACTTCCGTGCCATTCTTGGCACGCCCTGCCTACCTGATACTCTGTCCCGATTGGTCGTGGGTATAAATACCCATTTGGGGTTATTTTGTTCATTATCCCCAAAATTGAGTGAAACACAATTAGAGCTAGGGTTCTTGTTCTTGAAACCCTTGTGCTTTAGAGTGGAAATTAGTGAGAGATTACTCTTGTAAACACTAATTGAAATAAATACAAACATTCTCCTTGTTCTTGGGTGGGTTTTATAGTCTTCAAGTAATTGCTTGAAGGATTTCCCCACCTTCCAATTTCTTGTCTCTTTTACCATTAAATTTCTTAATTGTTCTTGCTAATTACTTCAATTGCTCTAACATTTCGAGTACTCCCTCATTTTTCTTCTTATCCAAAGAAAATCCTCCGAGTTGCCTTCGTTTTCCAGGAGTAATTGTGCCTCAAGGAGGTCATTTTCAAACTTATCCCACTCGCCATTCCATTCGCACCGCTTGTCAAGAGTCCAGCGTTTGATTCCCAGTTTTTCTTGATGAATTTTCCTTGCTAATTTAAACTTCGGGGACCCCCTTTGATTCTTATCCCAGTTTTTACACCTCTAGGCAATTTGAGTAATTTAGACTCCATCTTTCCAGTTTGTACACACTCTTTCTTTTAATTGGTGGCTGTTTTGTGTGAAAAAAAATTGGGGCGTGGTCGGATATTTGGTTCGGTTGGTGTGTTATGATCGAGTGAGGGAAGAGATTTAGCCATGTAGCATTGGTGTAACCTTTGTCTAGTCTTTCAAGGACTAGTTCATCACCCTCCCTTCCGTTTGACCAAGTGTATCTAGGCCCTTGGAAGATCAAATCATGAAAATTATTTTGTTCCTTCCATTCGTTGAAGATGCTTGAACCTCTAATATTAGTTGAGTTGTGATGTGTCCACTTTTATTACTAATTGGTGTTTTCTAGTGTTTTCGTAGATTTGGTTGACTTTTGTAGGGATTTGCACTTTTGGAGCATTTTCCCGAGATATTATGGAGCAACTACGAACATTGGAGAAGCACGACCAGTTTCTATAGCCCAGGACCGGTTAGAGCCATCGAACCGGTGATTAAGGGCTCGGTGTGTGATACCGGGGCATTTGGACTGAGTATTCAAGACCCGAAGAGGAAATCCGGATTGGGCCAAAGAATCAAGCCCAATCGAAGTCCAAGCCTCAAGGAAGAGACCGGGCCTGATCGGGCAAGCTTGCAGCCGATCAGGCGGACGCGCAGAAGAGGGCACCAACAAAAGGCGCACCCGATCGGGTGCGGTTGCCTAGGAGAACCTTGAAAAAAAGGCGGGCCCGATCGGGCGCGTGTTTTTGGAGGCACCTGATTGCCGAGATTTTAGTTTTCAATTAGGATTTGTTTTAGGGATGTTTAAGTACGATTTTTGTACGTAATTTTGATTACCTTCTTTTTTTAGAATTTCTCTCTCTACTTAGAATCTAAAATTCTCTCAACTTTGTTCTTAATTCCATTCCTTAATCCAGATTACTTTTGGTAACAATTTCTTCTTTTTTAATTTCAGTTATTTTCTTTAATTCTTACATCATGTCTTATTTTATTGTTTTGATTAGTTTAGATTTAGTTATGTTTGAGTAGTTTTTTTTCTAGGGTTTATGGGGATCCATAAATAATATGAAGGGGTAATTTATTGTTGTTAATTATCAATGCTAGATTAATTTCCTATTGATTGATTTAGTGCTCTGTGACTAGATTAGGCCTGATCTTTTATGCATGAGTTTGACAATATTGATTCGAGATTCGAGAGATGAGAATTGATGTTTAGGTATAGTTTCAATAGGCAGGTTAATTTATAAATGGTTAAGTCGAGATTCGAGAGATGAGATTTAATACCGGTTGATTAATTCTGTGATTGTAATTCGTAGTGAAAGCCCTTTATGATCTGATTAATTGATGATTGATTATTATGTTTTACCTTGGAATATTATTTATTGGTAAACCTATGCCCTAGGTCTTTTATTCATTTTTTCTCCTCCTACTTTTATTCTTTTCTACTTTTACTCTTAGTAGTTTAGTTTCCCTTCGATAATAATAATTTGTTACTCTATAATCTAGATTATATTAATTAGTTAGGAATAAAAAGACTCGTTTCCTTGTGGATTTGACCCTACTTCCCTATCTATTTTAGTTAGTGGTTTCAGGAATTACTTTTGACTAGGTGATACGACTTTAGCCTGACAAAATTTGGCCTCGTTGCCAGGGAAACGGTTTAATTTTTATTTCTGATTATTTTTGTAGTCTAGGTTTTTTTTTTGTCTCAGAGAACGTTAGTTCTTTGAGGCAAGTCTCATATTTGCTTTTAGTTCTTTGTTTATGCCCAGGTATTCCAGATCAGGTTACATCCCATTCGATCCTGAGATCGAATGATCCTTCCATAGACAGAAGAATTTTTACATGCAAATTCTGGCGAGTTCTGGTGATAATAATAATCACCGAGACCCTCCAACTGATTCTAGCGATTCAGAGGTATCTTTAGATCCAAAATTAGAGATGACGACTCCAAATTAAAGAATCTTAGTGATTATTCACAACCAAAGCTTACAGATTTTCCACACCTTACTCCCACTCCAGCTCTCGATGGGGTACAGTTTGAGATTAAACCCCAATTTATAACGATGATAGAAAGGACGCAATTTAGTGGAGCTAAGGGTGAAGACCCAAATCTTCATATTGCAGACTACTGTCAGTATTGTTATACCATCAGGCAAGCTGGGGTCACACAAGACCAAATCAGGGAGATTCTCTTTCCTTTTTCTTTAACAGGAAAAGCCAAATTATGGTTTAATGGATTAAATAGAACTGCACTTGGTATAACTGACTGGGAAACTCTTGTTTTGAATTTTTATAACAAATATTATCCTGCAGAGAGAGCAGCCATACTACGGAGCGCAATTCAGAACTTTGCCCAAGAAGCCGATGAAACTTTATATGAGGCTTGGGAGAGGTTCAAGGACCTACAAAGAGAATGCCCCCACCATAATCTGGCACAATGGCAGTTGATCCAAGCCTTTTACAATGGGATTGGAAATTCATCTAGAATAATATTGGATTCTGCAGCTAGTGGGAGGTTTATGAACCTTAATGTGGATGATGCAGGTCAAGTTATCGAAGATATGGCGATACATAATTCCCAATATGAGAATCCTAGAGGCTTTGCTAACAAGGGGAAGCATAGTTTTGACTATGTATCCTTTTTGCAAGCTCAATTAACCTCTATCTGCCAGAAATTAGATAATCTTAGTACTGCAAATGTAGCTAATGTTTCTGTAATTAATAATAATGCTAATGAGGCTTTCTGTGAAAACTGTGGAATTGCAGGTCATTGGGAGCAAGATTGCAGGAGTTTCGTGGAGCAAGTCAATGCCTTTCAAGCTTATAGGTAGAACAACCCACACTCCAACACCTACAATCCTGGGTACCGGAATCATCCGTACCTTTCCTACCGGAGCACCAATGTTCAAAATCCACCACCACAAGAATCACAGGTGCCACAACAACAATAGCATAAATATTACCACCCCAATGCTGACCAGAAGAACCAACCACAACAACCCTCCTCATCTTCCGACCCTGCTTTGGTAGAAATTAGAGCGATGCTTGCTAATATGCAGAAGCACATGGAGAGTAGAGATGCCCAAATTGATTCGATCCTAGCACACAATAAAATTGTAGATAATCAGATTGCGCAAATTTCCGCTACTCTGCAAGCCCGTCAACAGGGAGCCCTGCCAGCACAGCCGACCAGGCCTACGGATTAAGTCTATGCAATTACTCTAAGGAGTGGTTCAAACTATGAAGGGCCCCCTATGCCCAGAGATGATGAACCTGTTTTAATAAATAATGTTAATCTTGATTCTGTTAAACCTGACAATGTAGCTAATAGCCCTGCAGGGCTAAAGAGTAATACTAATACATCTGATTTTACATTGTAGGGTACGACTCCAGGGAAGGTGGCCACTCCAAATAAGAGCAATAATGCTCCAAAGCCAGTTATCAAACTTCCATTCCCCAATCGTCACTTGAAAACAAACTTGGACAAGCAGTTTGGTAAGTTTTTGGAGATGGTAAAAGATTTGCAGGTAACAGTTCCCTTCACTGAATTAATTACAAAAATTCCTGCATATGCAAAATTTATGAAGGAAATATTGACAAGAAAAAAGGTCTATTAGTGAGGTAGAGGCAGTAGCTTTCACTGCAGAGTGTAGTGTCGTACTCCAAAATAAATCTCCGCCTAAATTAAAAGATCCGGGTAGTTTTTCTATCCCTTGTAATATTGACAATCTAATGATTGATAATGCATTGTGCGATCTGGGCGCAAGCGTTAATGTTATGCCATTATCTGTGTGTTCCAAACTAAATATGGGTAAATTAAAAGCTACTAATATTACTCTACAAATGGCCGACCTTTCTTTTAAATACCCCTTAGGTGTTTTAGAGGATGTTCCTGTTAGAGTAGGTAAATTTTATATACTTGTTGATTTTGTTGTTCTTAATATGGCCGAGGATACGCAAACCCCAATTATTTTGGGTAGACCATTCCTTAACACTGCAGGAGCAATTACAGATGTAAGATGTGGCAAATTGACACTATCAGTAGGGGACAATAAAATTGTTTTTAATCTTAATAATACCCTTAAAAGCCCTATGACGGAGGAGAGTGTTTTAGTGTTGATGTGGTTCAAAATTATTCTAACAAGCCCCAAGCTCTTGTAAAAGATCCCTTGGAGGCGATATCTTGTGTTGCATCCTTTACAAATGAGATAGACAAATGGCAGAAGGAAGTTGATGCAATAGAAAGAGCCCTCTACACTATCGGTCTTGGCTTTGAGGATGAGAAGGTGGAATTAAACAAGCAAGCTATGGTAATTGAGCCTACAATAAGTGTTCCGCCAGATCGAGTTGCAAGTGCTAAATGTAGTGACAATTTGAATCAACCATCGATCGAAGAGAAATCTTTAGTGCGTAGCATTGAAGAGCCCCCAATCCAAGTCAAGGAGGATCCACCAGATAAAGTGAATTGGCGTCCCACAGGGTATGTCAAGAAGCCGCGTCGTGGCCTAAACACCGCTCGACCGGGTGAGAAACCACCCGACCAAGCGTTAGGCCAAGGGTCCTAGTTCTTGTACTTGGTAAGAGGGTCGTGCGGGACCTAGATAAACCAGCGCTTTGTGGGAGGCAACCTGTATTTCTTGCTTTCTAGACTAGTTTTCCCTTTATTTTATTTTTATTTTTTTTAGAGAGGTGAGGAGAGTGCAATTTTACCTTTTCATAAGTGTTTTTGTACAGTTATTAGATCATAAAGTAAGGAGTTTTAAAGAGTAAAAGTTCAAAGAGAAGAACCATCCGATTTGGGTACGGGCCTGATCGGGCGCGCACCTAAGGGTCCATATCGAGCAAATATGTGCCCGATCAGGCAAGGAGTCCCGATTGGGCGCGCAATTTGAGTTTTATCGGAGCTTTATTTTGCCCGATCGGGCGAGGCTCGCCCGATCAGTCGCGCAAGAAAGGAAGGAAAATCAAGGAAAATTCGCCCGATCGGGCTGATTTTTGGAGAAATCGAGTGAAGTAAAAAGAAATGTCGGACGAAGCTCGCCCGATCGGGCGAGAAAAATGGCGAAATTCATGTTTGAGTTCGCGCCCGATCGAGCGGAGTTCGCCGATCGGGCGCGTACTTCACACTTCAGAAAAACATACCTTCGCCCGATCGGGCGCGCCTATTTCTTAGGCCGGGCTTAAATTCTTTTCTCCTCCTTTCTTTTCTTTTTCCTTCTTACTTCTTCATCTTCATTCACACTTTCTCTCTCTAAAACCTCCATTTTCAAACCTTCAAACTCACTTTCCTTTCAAATCTCCTCAAATTCATCCATCAAAACTCCAAAATTTTCACATATTCTTCATCCTTACACCTTCCTTTAATTCTCCACTAAATTTCTACCACTTTCTCTCAAGATTTCTCAAAACCCTTAGAGAGAGAAAGCTTCAAAGGTTCGAGGCAACAACAGCAAACTATGGTCGACCCGGAGCTTCAAATTCCGAGATGGGAGGAAGTTGTCATCACCTCAACCGAACAACGAGCTAGTATGCTTAACCTCATCCAGAGGCAGGTAATTTCTACTCGATTTGTACATCATCCTACTTTGTCTAGGCTAGGAATTGATAAACCGGTAGAGAAATTGTTCAAAGGTATAGGAATGAGTGGATTCTTTCAAATGCATTATGACACCTATGATTATTTGACTTTAGAATTTGTTTCTAGCTTCAATGTTATTAAAACTAATGCTTTGATCACTTATTTCCAATTCCGATTGCTAAACAATGATGTGCGTTTAACTTTAAAAGAATTTGGTAAATTGTTTGAGCTTAAATCGGATAAACCTATTGAACCCTCCCAAGACCACATTGGCGTGGTCTATAAAAGACTCACCGGGGAGGGTTTACTTAACCTCCAACATGCCAAAGGGACGTGGATTCAACATCCCGTCCCAAAGTTTTGGCAAAGGTTTTCCGGCCTCACAATCTTTGGGAGGCACGAACCGGCAAACGTTAGGAGGGATGAACTTGAATTGTTGGCTTCCTATATGATCCCCAATGCTGAAAAACTAAACATACCGCATAGGATAGCCTAGCATTTTCAAAGGGCGGCAAATGCGGCCGAGGGGATAGGTCTAGAGCGCCTATCTATTTTGGGGGGTTGGTGACCCATATAGCAGTAAAACACCTAGGATGGACCCCGACCGGGCATAGGAAAGTGGAGGGTTTGACCCTTATGGACCTAACATACTTAGGGGGCCTTAACTGGGTGCAACCTATGGGAGGTGAGACATGGTGGATAGTCCACCGGGAATCGGGTAGGAGAGACCAAGCTTTTACGCTACCCAACCCCGCCTTGACCAAATTTGAGAAGGGGAAGCCTTCCTACACTTTCGAGTTAAACGGTCAAGGCGAGGTTCAAGAGGCTCACCTTTCACCACAACCCCACCATTCACCCCAATACCAACCACCACCCCAACCCTACACATATGGCATACCCACCTCCTCCGTCGATTGTAACATCGACCCCCATGCCCCTTATGACTTTTCGGCTTTTCGGAGCCAACTTGACCGTATTGAGACAGGGAAAGGGAGAGTGGAGGGCATGGTGCAAAACCTAGACTCTAGGTTAGGCACTCTAGATAGGAGTCTTTGGTACTTATATGGACTACTCTTCAGTCCATGGTTATGGGGCCGATGCTCCTTTTGGGGGGATGGGGGGAAATGTAGACCCTAACTACTTTGCAGGTGGTTCGGGCTATGGTGGTGTCGGTACGAGCCATGGAGGTGCTGTCTCGAGCTATGGAAGAGTCTATCAAAGGATGGAAGAGGATGATGATAAGGAGTAACTTCTCCTAGCTACACTCCCAAGTCAATGAGGGCATTGCTTGATTTGGCTTGGGGGGAGATATCTTGTACATATGGTAACTCTTTCTCTCTTTTCTCTATTTATTGCTTTCTAGTATAGATTTTATTGCTTTCTAGTGTAGTCTTTATTGCTTTCCTTTATGAAAAAAAATACAAAAAAAAAAATTGAAAAAAAAATATGTTCCAATGAATTGTAAATCATGCTTCCCTGTGTCTCATACTTGGAAAATATTGTTTTGATTCTTGGTATATGATAATGAGCTTTGTGAATATGTTGATCATGATTTGAAGTTTATTTGTTTGGATGCCTAAACATGCGTCAATTTTTCCAACTATTTGTGAATATAGTGCTTGACTAGTTGATTTGGTTAGGAATTGTGTGATAGTTCCTGGTATGTCAAGGAATTTGAGTATTGGTTTGCAACTATTAGAATGTTTGTATGGCTCAATATTATGCACATTGAGGTGGACGAAGGCATTTGTTCTCTTAGGTAGCTTTCAGACGATATTAGATACATTTGTTCCCTTCTTGCTACCCATGTTGTTGATTGTGCCCTTTTTATTGATTATTTAGCCACATTACAAGCCTATATGAGCCCCATTGGTTACTAGTCCCAAGCTTGGCTTGGGGGAGCTATTAGTTGGTGAGGTGAGGGAGTTGTGGTGTGCACTCTATTTGCACAATGTGGGAATAAAAGAAGAGTGATTGTTCTTTATTTTTATGATTGGAAAAAATATAGATGGTTTGTGTTTCAAAGTTGAAAATTTCCAATGTGAGATAAATAGAAAAAAAGTGCAAAGAAAAAAATTGTTTCAAATGTTCAAATGTTCTATGTGAAGGTTGCTCAAGAAAAAAAAGTTCAAGTTTGAAAAAAAAAAAAAAAAAAAAAAAAAATAAGTGAATATGTAAGTGTTGGAATTGTTGTTATGTATGGGATTGCTTGGTGAATTTTTGTGGAGTTAAGTTGTGATTGGAGATGTTTTGGTCATTACTTGTTTTTGACCTTGGGTTTTATTAGGATATGACTCCCTTAAGCATGACTTTTCTCTCACATTTTCCTAAATTTATCCTACCCTTTACCCTAGCCTTACATTACAAGCTTTAAATACCTTCCGACCTTTTTGCATAAGACAATCCCAAACCCCACCCCGTTGAGAAGTGCAAGGTTCGCTGTACACCTCGCCTTCTCCGATCGAGACTATGTCTAATAGCGCCGTTATTTTTACTAGGTGGGGTGAAAAGGACAGAAGCGGGAAGAAGATGAGAAACAAGTGTTTCAAGAAAAGGAAGGATAAGAGGAGGTTCAAGTCGGAACACTACCCTCTCAAAAGGAAAGCAATCTCAGATTTGGACCTTGTCTCAATTCAATTTATAGAAGAAATTGAGGATGATGCTGATTCTCTCTTGACTAGGAAAAAGAAGAAAGGGAAGGGCCTTGACTATGGTGGTCCTTCAGATGTTGGGCCGTCAACATCCAAGAATGGGTTTGGCCCTACTTTGTCTTTTGATTTTGATGCTTGTATTACTCTTACTTACACAGGTGATGGGCTTGCGGTGGTTGACCCAATTCAACCACCTCCTCCTCAGTGATTGGGCTATTATAGAATTGTCGGGGTATTAAAAGTCCAACAACACCGATAATTCCAAAACTTAGAAGGCTTGTTGGGTCTTTTGTCCGGACTTCATCTTTTTAGCGGAAACGAAAAGTAGTTCGGATTTAGTTTTTAATCGCTTAAGAAGTTTAGGTTTTAATTTATTTAAAAGGTGTAGACTCTAGGGGTCTTAGTGGTGGTCTTTGGTTGGGATGTAAAGATAAATCCCTTTTTGATGTAGTTTTTACTTGTGTCAATTTCCTTGTAATAAACTTCAATGATGTTATTAATGGAAAATGGAGATTGATTTTGGTGTACGGCGAACCTTGCACTTCTCAACGGGGTGGGGTTTGGGATTGTCTTAATCAATGGACAAGTCCCACCCTCAATTTATCAATCATTGTAAAAATAACGGCGCTATTAGACATAGTCTCGGTCGGAGAAGGCGAGGTAGCTTCCTTGATACCAGTGATTTCAAAGTCTAATTTCTCAATTCGAGGTCGTGCTTGTTGTTGCAGATCAGTCTGGGCTTTAATAAAGGCATCAATAGGAATTGTCAAATGGCAACATAGGGCCAAGGGAAGTTAGAAAGCAAAATCCGTTGGCTCGGCTTACCGCAATAAACGAGAAGGCGTTTTTATTGTAATTAGCTAAAAATAATTGGAGGCTGCCACCGCTAAACCGAAATTCTAATAAAAATAACTAAAAGCTCTATTTTTAGAGTGAGAAACTCTCTTCTAGAGAGAGAAAGTGTTTATGTGTGGTAATTGTTGTATTTTTTTTTATTTACTAAACCACCTTTTAAGTATCTAAATTTTTTATTGCATCACCCCTATTTCAAATCTAACTGATTGTATCTCAGCCATCCACTTCCAAATCATCAACCATAGCAAAACCTTCCCTTCCATCTCAACCACCACTTCTATTACCTCAATTTAGGGTTTGAGAATAAACAAATACTACAATTTAATTTTTGTAGCAAAATTAGGTTTGAATTTTTAGAGCTTTACTCAATTTAGTCATGCATTTATATAGAGGGAAGAGTCAAATATTTTTAAGGGTGAAAAAATACATGATTTAGGAGCGAAAGACACAAGTTAAATTTTTTGTCAAAATTTGAAATGGGAGTGATGTAATCAAGAATTTAGGTACTTAAAAAAGTAGCTTAGTAAATAAAAAAAAAAATATATATATATATATATAAAAGGTGATTTTTTCAAAAAAGTTGGACAAAAAAAGTGGAATTTAAAAGAAACAAAATAATAAAACATTGAAAATAATATCATTTTAAGTCAATAGCGCTGAACAAGAGAAGAGAGAACCATATTCCTATAAAGATCGATTCGACAGAAAGTCGGTAGGCAAAAGGTTGTGCTTTAAAGAGAAGAATGCGTTCAAATCTTAAGAGTTTGTGTGAAAGTAGTTGCTTTTGTTTAATGATCAATCTTAATAGACTTCAATCTATCCCTTGATGGATATTATAGCATGATTAAACTCTTAACTTACCAACGATACATAAACTTATTGCTGATGTATAGCTCACGAAGCAAGCAAAGTGACAATCAAATCCAAGTAGATGAGAGAAGCCATGCCTAAGAAAGTCTACTATTATTATACACAAACTTGTAACAGCTCTAATTCCTATGAATGACGGATACACAGCTAAACGCAGAATAAAACACACGGAACAGCAGAAAAGCGAAAAAAAAAGAATTATCATGTACATAATTTGACCGCAACATGTTATAACTTCTACCAATAATGAAGTTGCAACTGCGGTTCAGGTCTCCTTTGAAGTATATGGAGTCGCAGTGGCTGTTCAAGCGCAACAACCACCACCTGGAGGAGACGCTCTTTGATCTTGCTTCTGTTTTAAGACATTCCTTTTTCCCACATTTGACCCTTCCTCCAAGAGACTTGGAACTTCCATAATCTGTAAAATAGTCAGCAAAGTCAAATTTATCCTGATTCCTCTAGTTCCATACAAGTTACAGTAAATTTGTTAATATATACTTCATACTGGTTAGAACTTGTTCCTTAAAAGTTTCCCTATTGGGTGGGATACGGGAAGAGGATAAATGAAGAGATCCATTTAACAAATCAAACTTTTCGAATGCTGACACATTTTAGGAGGAAAATGCTGCCCTAAGCCCATCCCTCGCCTTCTCCTTTGCTAATCTCCCCACCCATTCACGCTCCACAAGGTCTTGAGTAATTTGGTAGAAGTAACACTGCTAATACCCGAATCATTTGACTAGAGGTCTAGAGCATGTTGCCAACATTACTGCTATGAGGGCTAAGCCTCCAATCAACTTTTCATGTAAAATTTAAATGGAAAACTCACATTGTATTTACAGCATAAATGAACCAAAATCAGAAATAATCATGTACGCACCATAAAAACAATTAACCTAAAGTTTTATACTTTGGTAACCTAAAGTTTTATACTATGTCAAGTTTTGTAAAATGCTTAGTTTCAGCTTCAGCCAAAGTATCTAAACTTACCAAATATGGAAAGAGAATTAGAAAAAATAAATTACTTCATACCCTCTTCCTTGACATGTTGACTCATGCAGTCATGCCCCTATTAATTGTTTTTTCTTCTGTGTATATAACACTCCACCTCTAAAAGTTCTTATGTTAACTATGCACGTTTGCCCAATGTAAGTCTTTGATCATTAAAATCTTATACAGAGTAATTGCATATTAACAGTAAAAGTTATAAGAAATTGATATTCTTAAAACAGTCAACTCCGCATGACTTAAAATTGTACGATTCTAAACCAGAAGAACTTCTAGCGTATCTTCTAATTACTATGTTAGAATTATTATGTTATGAAAGAGTAAGTAAGACATTTTTAATCTAAGTATAGATCTTGAGCATCACCCCCTTTTTTCTAGGACAAATAAAGGAGAGATAACAGAGTTAAGTAGCCAAAATTATAGAAATTTTAGCAGCCATCTTACATACTATTAACTTTACAAATAAGCCCCTAATACCAGTTTTGTATTGCTTTTTCCATGTTGACACACCATGATTAATGTTAAATGTAATTACAACTTTTGCCGACCCTTATTCAGTTTCTATACATCATAATTTTAACACAAAGCTAAATTCCTCTACCCTACAATTGACAGACAGATTTCAAGTGACCATTTTGGTAGAGTTGTGACTTGAATATTGCAATAATACACAATCACATGAGGTTATTTGGGGCATTTTGAAGTGACAAACTATTAACAACAAGGTTAAGTCAAGGTTTTATGTGCATTTACATGGTAGTTTTATGCAAAGGATTAGAAGAGTAAGTGAAGGCACAATTGTTCCAAGTCCTGTGCTTATATGGACAATTATATGGGCAAGGCTTCGGGTTGATTTATGCTAGAAGAGTGAGTAAGAAAGTTAAAAGAGTTTGTACAAGCTAGATCTTGAGCTAGTTTCTATTTTACAAGTCTCTATCCACTCAAAAAAATTTAATTCCTCTACATACCCCTCTATATGAAACTTGTTATACTAAATAACAGAGAAATAAGCTAAGCTGGAATGTGGGGATTTGAACTTTGCAAATAGTTACTCTGAATATGTGCAAAGTTGCTTCGCAAGTCCCCTACCCCCCCCCCCCACCCCTTCCTTCCTCCTCCTCCTCCTCCCACGTGCCTAATTAAGCAGACCATCCAACTATTAAACACCTCCCATGGATAGCGGGACTTTCTGGGGGTGTAAATGTATCTAACTAAAAAACAGTAAACATGATCAATTCCTAACCTAAAGCACTAAACTTCCTAAGAGAAAATAGGATATATATAAGTGCATGTATCCAACCAAACAAACACTAAACATGACAAATTCCCGACTTTAGAGCACCAAAATTTCCAAGCTTGATCTATAACCATGGAATATCAAATGTAAGTGGAACCACCAGCAATTGTACAATTACCGAAAGACAGTAGGCCATCTTATATTCATGATATATACATATGAATTTTAAGCACAAACTAATAATTTCAATATTTTGAGACACACTATCAAGTCCAAAAGACCTACACTACGGCACTTAAAAACAGAAACACTTTTAAGATTAGAAAATATATTACCTTCAAAGCAAGCTCTTCAAAGCACTGTTCCACATTTTCTCGAGTTTTGGCGCTGCATTCAAGAAATAAACTACCTAACTGTTGTGCAAGAGCAATCCCTTCTTCCCTAGTCACAGCTCTTTCCGAATCCTAAAGTAAAAATCAGCAAGAACAGTGAGTTCCTAATATCTAATAAGCATCAACCTTTCAAAGGAAATACCATTTTGGGGCAGGAAAAACTCTACTTCTAGTAAATGAATGGATTTAATTTATAAAACAATTTCGTCCACTTCTAAAAAGGACCGATAATATCAAATTCAGAAGTCTTCCTTTGAATTGTTAATTCAAAAAAGTCCTAAAGATCAATCTCAATGCCACACAACTTATGATGCTAATGAAATACCAAATCATCAACAATATCAACAACTGCACTAGCCTCCAATGTAGAATAGGAAACAGCTATGTTAGCATAAAAAGACTAAGCTTTTACTTTACTCGAATAAGATTCATCAGAAAATAGAGTCTTGGCTAGGAGAGATCAAGCACTTAGTAAAATCTAATGTATGTTTTGTAAATGCTGCAGTACAAGCCCTAATATTACAAAAATGAACAAAAAAAATTCAAGAATGCATAGAAGTATGGATAAACAGGATATACCTTGTCAACTTTATTTCCCACGAGCATCTTGACACAATCTTGATTAGTGGAGTAAAGCTCAACTTCTTTAGCCCAAACATCAGACAAGTTGGTAAAAGTTTCTCTTCTTGTGACATCATACACTAAAATGACAAAAAGGTAAAGACGTTAAAAGGGGGAAAAAGTCAAAAGGAGGATATGAAAATGTTCTACATGAAAAATCAGCCAGCGGTGATAAGAAATGGTTTTGTCAAGCAGTGCTTATGAAATGGATGATGCTAGAATTAATGGTTAGCTAATTTTTTGCACTGACAACAAAGTGCAAACACTCTGCTGAAGCATATACTATTCAGCTATGTACCTTTTCCATGCTCGCTATAGCAACATATGGATAAGTAGACATAAGATCAGATATAAACCCAATTGCATGTTCTGAATACAGTGTGAACACTTGCATAAATTTGGATTCATGAAAAGCTAAAATGTGAGTGATGAGAAGAGAGGCCTGGAGAGAAGAAAGTATCATTCCTATAATCGAGTCCCTAAAATCTAATACAATATAACACCAGCCAACGAGCACTACTTTACATTAAATATTTGGCAAAACAAATATACTTTAAAAAAAAGCTAAATGACTCTTGATAGAGAGGTGTGCCTAACAACAATTCGAAATGGATTAATCTAACAACCCCCCCCCCCCCCCAAAAAAAAAAAAAAGAAAAAAAAAACCCTCATCTAATGGGAAATAGAATCATGACCTATTGGCTTCTTGTAACTACTTATAACAATGACTATAATCTCAATAAACTAGTTGGTCAAATGATCATACATTCCGAAATAGAACATACCAAGAATAATCCCTTGGGCACCTCTATAGTAGGAGCTTGTCAGTGTTCTGAACCTCTCCTGACCAGCTGCAAAGGCATACATATTATTAGTAATGCTCTTCCAAATTGAAGAATAGTTCAACGTTGGAGTTTGCGATAAATTTTCAACAAAGAGTAATCACGGAGCAAACGATAAAATGCATGTACATTAAGATAAGGGATGGCTAGAGACTATAAGCAGATAAAGAATAAAATTCACAATCCTAAAACTAAAACTCATCTCATTTTACGATCAACAGCTTTTCTCGATGTAAGATGGCCCAGAATTGAGTCCACTTCACAAATATGGGCCTGGACTGCACCCATCATCATATACAAACCACTAAACAAGTCCAAATAGGTTCCACCTTAAAATTATAGGGCTATAATCAGAGTAGTCCATTAGCCTTATAAAGTAATAAACTCTCTCTTATTGTATCAATGTAGGGCAATTTCATTATTTACATGTGTTGTTTGGGGATATAGTTTTACAAAGCTTCAACAACCAGTCAACACCCAATCATGCAGTTTAAAAGTCTAAATTAAGTGATATCTTTCTCTCTAGTTACTACATTCTTATGTCCATATAATCGAGATATAAAAAACAGATGAACCTTAAGATATGGAGTAAGAAAGAAGTGCATTGTGCAACTAGTTACCACTTACCAGTATCCCATATTGTAAGTTTCAACTTCTTCCCACCAACAGTGAGCGTCTTGATCTTAAAATCAACCCCTACAAAAAGTGAATCAACAACCAAACTTAGCAAGCAAATCATAATGGCAATGGCAAATTGTCAATAAAAAGAAAGACACATTGTTCATTAAAATCTATCCCACTTGGTTTTCCCTCAACCAAAATTATGATATTGGTCGCGATTGCAGTTCAATTGACTAAATACAAGATACCTATTTCCGTAACCATTTATCATTGTTATAAATCACGAGTGTATTCAAAGATAGCTTAATTTGGGTTCGAAAAAATAAAGTAAAATACACTCGTGCAGGTAGAGGTACGCGGGTGCACATTACACCTACGAATTAGCAACGGTTTACACCAAGAAACCAAGATTACATCCGTTGTTGATCACACAAAACTCGAAATTGGAAGAAAAAATATATAAAAATCTGAAGTAGTCGTAAATTATTAGATTATTGGTCTTCAATTAAATTTCCATTGTTTCAAAAATAAATAAATAAATAAATTTCCATAATTTCATGAAAATTGGGCTTATTAAGAAAAAACTATATACACTATCTATCATACAACCTTAGATATTTTATACTCATCAATCAAACAACATTAATAAACTACTTCGACCCTCTTTATGTTAGTTGCGCTTTCTATTTCGATTTGACTAAGTAGGTAAAACTATCTACTCAAATTAAATTAAATAATATTACATATAAAAATTTTGATGAAAGCGAACAATTAACGAAAGTTGTACTATTTTATTGAGTAAATTATCTGGAAAAACTATACCAAAAAACAACCAATCATCTCAATAATTCAAACCTTCAAACACAAAATCCAGATCCACAAAAATAAATAAGAAAAACTCCAATTGTCGGTGAGTTTGATTTAAATCAAAATTCAAATTTAAAAAATCAAAAAGGGAAATTACCAATAGTAGGAGATTGATCGTGAGTAGAATTCGAAATGAAAGAAACAAGCAGACTACTTTTGCCAACTCCAGAATCACCGATTAACAAAACTTTGAATGATAAATCATAATTACTACTTCCACTATTATTCGAACTTGAACCCATTTTTATTTTAATTTTCTCTCTCCTTTTGCTCTTCTTCTTTGTTGCTGAGAAATTCAGACTTCTGCTTTTATTGCAACAAAAAGATCAACTTTAAAAAAAAATAAAGAAGAAGAATGTTATTTTATTTTATAAATTAAAAACGGGAAATTCGTTGCTTTGTAGTTCTGTTAAGTTGAGAAGAGGAGAGAGAAAGAGTGGTGACGTGGCGTGTTTGGAAGAAAAGCAGCTGGTATCTGAACAAGGAAGAGACAGAGGAAGATGAAGGAAGGAGGGAAGGTGTTAATTGTTACGGTGCAAAATTCAAAACCCGTTATTTTCGAGGCGGGGTCTTTTTTGTTTGGTCGTTTGGAGTTTCTTTTATTTACTGCTTATTTGATTTTGACGTTTGGACTACTTAGGTTTCAACTTCCAAGCTTAAAATGGGGATTGGGGGGAGTGTTTAGGAATACTCTAGCCTTATAGGTTTCTATATTTGAGTTTTCTAGAATTTAGATTCCTTTTACTTGATGACAATAAGATTGGATTTGGAGAGGGTTAATTTAAATTAAATTGTGGATTATATAGTAACAGGATGGCTTAAGATGATCAAAATTATAGGAGTGATTACCTTAGAATTTTCATCCTAAAAGGTGTTCCGTAGTTAGTTGAACTAAACCCGAATTACTACATCATCCCACTAAAATTGTCTTATTTGTTATTTACTTAGGAGTTGATTCAATTGAATATCATGTGTTCTTTTTTGGTTTTTTCTGTGATTGCACCTAAATTAACAGATGGTCAAATATTGCATAAATTAAAAGGTGAAAACCTAATGAAACATTTTTATACTAACTACTGTAGAAAGAAGAGATTACATTCGAAATTGACCCGACCTAACCAAATTCTCCATAAAGTTAATGTGATAAAAATACGTGTACTGTACTCCGTCACAACAATGTACCTGTAGCCAGACATCATTATACTACATAAATAAATACAGATTATGAAAAGAAAGCAAAATTAAACCAAAAACAGATAATGAAGATTTTGCAATCGACAGGTTTGAGGAATGAGCTAAGTAATCATACGAATGACTAAAAAGGAGCAGGTGAAGCATGCACTTTGGATAATCCAGGTGTTTGAATGAGTTAGGCAATGCTGTCATCATAAGTAGACTTCTTAATTTTTAACAAGTTAAGTACAAGCTGTTTATGGGGTCAATTTCATCTTCATTGGCCCATTTAGGATGTTCCGTTTTCAGATATTTTTTCATTTTTCCCTCCTTTGTGGTTAGAAATTTATAATAAATTTTAAATTTTGAATTCTTTTTGTCCTAACCTTATTTTGAAAATTTATTTTGGAAATTAGAAAATACTTCGTATAGGAAAAGAAGAATAGAAAAATAGATTATGGATTACGGATAACATTTCACCTTATTTCTTACAAGTAGTTACAAATTTATTTCCTTTTAAAGCAGTTACTTAATTTTATATGTTCCTAAAAGATCTTCTTTTTTGATATAATCCTAAAAGATCTTCACATTTTGAATTATGTGTTCAAAGTTAGAAAGCTTTGAATTAATTATGATTGGCACATATTTTAAAATATAGTTATATGAAATTCTATTAAATTTTTCTCAAAATTTACTTTGATTTTCCAGTAACATTTACGGTGTATAATTTTTGTAATATGAAACTTAGATTTTACTCTCTCTATTTTTAAATACTTGTTCTATTTTTTCTCCGTGCGCGGAGTTATAGGAAAAATTTGGAGAAAGTAATAAAATATAGAAGTAGTGGGGTTAGTGGAAGAATAGAAAATTGTAAAAAAAAACAAAAGTAGTTGAAAGAAATGAAGGAGAGAGAATATTAAATTAATAATGTTAGGTCCACTTGTTGTGAGAAATTAATTAAATATTGTAAGAGCTTTCCAAATAAAGAAATGGAGCAAACATTTAAAAACGGTCGAAAAAGAAAAGTGAAACAAGTATTTAAAAATAGAGGGAGTAATTGCTAAAGATTGTTAGAGTTTGCACATATAGCAAGGGTAAATTACTTTCAAGAACGGAAGTAGTTGTACAACCTCCGGACTATATTACTACCTCCGGTCCATATTACTCGCAACTTTGGAATATTTTATATCTCACAAATAATACCCTTAAGTTGCGAGTATATGCAACTTTGGGCGTATTATTTATGAGATATAAAAAATTCCAAAGTTGCATATAATAAGATCCGAAAGTAGTATTTTAAATGTGGGTATATCATTATTTCAAATACTTTGTACTTTTGTAGTTAGATTTAAAATCATTTTTTTCCCCTTTCATAGCAGTAGGGAGTGTAGGACTAAATATATTTTCCAAGTCAACCCCTTCCAAACTCTCTGGCCTTTCGTGAATAAGTGAATTTGCAACGTTTTTCATGGCAACAAAGGGCCAAGCCACTGTTCTGGTGGGTTCGCCATTCCACCCCATGATGATGTACGAAGTTAAGCGCATAGCGGCACACACACAACAAACAAGAGGAAAAATTGCAAGCAATAACAAAGGATAATTGGCAGTGTAATTACGGAAAGAAAAAAAAAAATCGTCCATCCTTCTCAAAAGATTGTTAATAATGATATTTATCCCAATGTTTAACGAACCTATAATAGTACAATCTTATACAAGGCTATCATGAAAACAACTTCGAATCTAGTACAAAATTCCCAGACCAAAACTACTGTAGATTCAATTACTGGCCCATGTTGGGAGGTGGGGGTGGTGGAGCTTGCATCTGTTGACCAGGGAAACCTTGGGGTGGAGGAGGCGGTTGGTTCCCCATCGAGAAGTTTGACATTCCTGCACTCCCAGTTGGGGGAGGTGGTGGAGCTGGAGGAGCACCAGGAGGCAAGGGCCTCGGACCATTGCCCATTGATGGCGGTGGAGGAGGTGGCGGCATTCTTGGAGGATTTCCAGATGGAGCACTGGGTGGAGGTCCTTGTGGGGGTGGAGGTCCCTGCGGGGGTGGAGGTGGAGGAGCATGCGGAGGTGGGGCAAGAGGCCTTGGTGGGACCCCAGGAGCAGAAGTGCCATTTGGTGCTGGAGGAGGTTGTGGTTTGCTCCCCTCTGGTGGCTTGGCCTTGAAATATAACTGCAACTGCAAAATTGCACAAGAATAAGCTCAAAATTCAGAACAAATTTGAGAATTGAGATAACCGCAATGTTGGTTTGGACGTACTGTTTCCCAATTATACTTGCTAGTTGCTATAATGCAAGAAATGGCATCTTGTGATCTCGTGAACATCTTCGAAGAAGAATATCAAAGTGAAAAGAATTTAAAAGTTAATACTAAGTACGTCTTCCGTTTCTTTTTAGTTGACACGGTTTTACTTAGGTCACTATTCATATAATTAACTTTAACCCCCTTTTGTGATTTATATTTAAGATAACACATTATGCGAGATCTTTTCATAATCGTCTCAACATCTATTTTCCAAATACAGAATACCCAATTTTTATTATTGTTGTTGTATCTAATCAAAGTTATTCACATTTGCAATTATGCATTGACAAACGCGCCTAAAGCCCCTAAAAGAAATGTGTCGACGAATATGAAACAAAGGAAGTATGATGCAAGAATTTATGGCATACCGTGAACATCTTGGAGTCGGGATCCCAATGTGAGAAGAATTTGGAGGTAGACTTGTCAATCTCTGTGCTAGGAACCTGAATGCACAAGCAATTAATATAAATAAGACATCAAGATTACTACGAGTTTTACTTTGTAATTTGTATGGTTTGACAAAGATTACACGTCATATAAAATTTACCTTGAAAGCTATAATTTCATAAGGCTCTGCAGCAAACATGAGATATTGGAACCGTTTGTCAAAAGCTTCAACCCTCTATTCAAGAAGTAAACAACATTAAGATAAGCAACAATTGAAAAATCTGTAGAGTTCAAAATTTCCAACATATTGAAACTTACCTGCTCAAAGGAAGACATAAACCGGTGCCTTGGCTTTGAGTTGTCCTCAATCTCAGGATACTCTATCTGCAATCACATAGAAAGATATCAGTATCTAAATTTATAGCAGAGTACTAGGTCCATAAGTAAATTCTGCTAATAGCAAGCATGAATTTAGCAAGTACCTGGAAAAGAAGAGACCTCTGCTTTGTCTCGGGATCAAATTGCTTAGTTACTCGGTACCCAGGTCGGCCAATCTTGACTACAAGAATGAGAGAAAAAAAAACTTTAGACAATTACATATGGTACAAAACCATTAATCAACCGAAGAGAATGCTACTAAGCACTACCAGTTCCACATAAAACACTAGCAAAAAAGTTACGCAGGAGGCCGCATTAGGTTTCCCCTACAAGAAAAGAAAGACCGAAATCAACAATCCTAACAACCCACAAGCTTTAGGATAAATATGAGTACCAACAAGCTTATGTATATTCAACATAGTCACTTTAACCAATACAGCTGAAGAAACGAAGGCCTCAAATTAGTTGCCCAAGTTTTTAGTAGGCATGCAAATAACTCCAATATGCTAAGCTTAAATCGGTATTAAACTTCTGTAGTCCCTTTGCACTTAATAGCAGTTTAAATTAAAATGTAACATAGCTATATTCCCTCCATCCAGATATAATAGTCGCGTGTACTATTTTGGATGCGTGAAAAGTTGTCACAGCATAATAAGACTTTCAACATACGAAGTACATGACTTGAACAGGGTGATGGATAAAGGGAGAGAAGGGCCCAACCACACAAATACTACTACAAAAGGTATTTTGTTTGTATCAAATAAATCCTTAGTTTCGAGAATAGGATGCTAACATTTTCCAAGGACAGAAGTGTAATATGGTCTTTCCAATAAGCAAAGACACATGGCAAATTAAGGCATCAGATTTCAACATTAAGTATAAAAACATATGTTCTGCTTTGGATTCTGCTTTGGATTTCAAATAATATACTGTTTAAAAAATAATAGTGCAAACAATTAATATGTAAGGACAACAAAATACAAGCATCTTTTCAAAAAAGGAACCACGTACAAAAATATAAGCATGAATGCCAAGCACATGCATATCTGACTCTAAACATAATAATGCCCATAAAAGTGAAACAAATAGACAATGTTACAAGCATCATTCAACCTCAGATATTGCTACTCAAAATAGAGATGAAAAAATTAGCAAAAACCTTTCTACATAAGCATCTTTCCAGAAAAACCATAATTTTAAATTTGAAAGGGCGTGTTATCGCCAAATAGAGAACATGATGGACCAATTGAGGAAGAACTGCGCTTCACAGTTGTGGTTAAAAGTTTTCAATAATATAGCTAGTTGGACACTATAATATGAAGATCACAGCATCACACATCACAGTACAGCTAACAGCATAAAGCTACAGGGGAAGGGCTCCACTCTCCTTAAAAAACCATGTAGATTCACAAGAACTTGAATGACCATTCTTCCAACTCAAACAGACACATGAATTATGACAGACCTCAAGATAACAACATAATCAATTATTCGAATCAAAGTAAAAAGTTTACAAAGTGTAACAATCATAGACCTGTGCCAATAATTAGCTCATGTAATATGCTGAATCACCGTTTCCCAGGCATCATGAAGCCTCACTTAAGACGACACAGACATCAACAATTAGCCATAAACTATAAAACACTAAAAAAAAATAAGTAAATCTAAGTATCTCTCGATTCCCAGCCTTTTAATACCTATCTCTCAGTTCCCCCTCTCTCAGTTATAAATTCTTCTTCAGTTAACTCCAAATACATAAGGGTAAAAAGAGTCACTGAATTCACAGTGTCAAGAGTTTATTATAAAACCCATGCTTTTTAACTCACACACTTTTTAAATTTTTCTAACAGTGACAATCATTTTGCAACAATAGCTACAACTATAGAAGTAAGGTCCAAGTCCATCCTGGAACGAAGGATATCAAGGAAAGCCAGTTGGCTGAAAGCCTGAAATTGATGAATAACCTCATATCCTGATTTATAAATCTTCTTTGATGCGGCTAAATGCTACATGATACCTATAAATTATCTATCTACTACCCAAAAATTGGATACGATCGTATGACAATATTTGATTTACCTATTGCTAATAAATTTCAAAATTTAATTAATGATGTCACCAACGATGCTCTGGATTCCAGAGTAAAATCACAAAAGACTCGTAAGTTGTTACATTTACAGGAATACTAGACTACTTCCCACTCAAAATCCCCATAGGACACCAGTTTATTGATCCTACTTCGGCTAAATGTTCTTCCCCATGATTGGTTATTGATATAATAATAGTGTATCATAATATAATTGCAGACTAGAAACAAGATGCCAACATTATGCTTTCATTATTGAAAACGAAATTCTCTACCCATGACCCATTTTTAGCATGTATCAGAAGTTGCTTCAAGTAACAAAACATAGACAAACAGTTTAAGTAAAAATTATCAGAAGTTGATAACGTCTCAACAAAATTTTAGCAAAAGTATCAGAATTGCTACAAGTAACAGAACATAGACAGACAGTTAACCCTAGCTCATGACAAAACTCTATTGTTAACACATATAAAGCAGGAAACATATAGTTGATGCAATAACAATATCAAACAGTAATCTAACTACAGAAAGGAGAAAAACACACATACACACACGCACACACAATGTCACAGACATCGCATTACCAAATCTGGTGACATGTGTTCTGAAAGTTACCAAGATCCAACACATACAATACTTTCGTTTTTAAAAGCTGTTAAACTTTCCGTTTCTAAAGTTCTTGGCCCCTTTCACTTTATCCCATTTTTGTCAAACCCCTTGTACTACCCTTACCCCTAGGGACGGCAATTTTTCAATTTAATTCAAATTTGACCGGTTAGGAAGAAACAGGTTCAATCTGAATCCGATAAAAGGAATTCCTAGTCTGAGTCCATGAAAAATAGTCCGGGTCCGGATAGGAGTCGAGTCGAACCTAGACCCTACACACTTACACAGCCCCTGTCTTGGTCTGATCCAAATCCTACCTGCTACTAAATTTTTAGTCTAATAGGTCTACTTTTCTCCACTTGGTACTTTCTGCCCAATGCCACCTCCCTCTTTTCTCACATATCAAGTCTTTGATCTTTAAAATTTAATTAACCTTCGGTCCCCAACTTTTTCCTCTTTGATTTTTTTTTTTCCAATCTTTAACTTTATAATCCAGCACCTACCCATTTACCACATCAACACTCTCTCTCTCTCTCTCTCTCTAAATCTCCAACTGCCTAAATTTGTGTACAAATAGTAAATATTAAGAACTACATCAGAGGCAATAGATAAGGAGGATTATCCAACCACAACAAAACTAGAAGCTAAGAAAACTACTCTCATATTGTTGACTTCTTGTTCTCCGTTTCCTTAATAAACTTTTCAAAAAAAGGTATTCCTATGATGAATCTTTGCCCCTTTGGCCAAATCAATTTCCCCAATTAATATTCTCATAGAGTAGATTTATTCCACTGTGTATTTCCATGTGTTTCACTCATTAGACCACCACCATGAAGAGAATAGCCGGGGTTTACTTTTCCTAGAATTTCAAGCGAGGCTAAAGAATTATAGGGGATAAAGTATTGAGAGACTACAAACATGGGTTTGGGTACTTATTACTGAAGATAAAATGAACAGATAGGGTTGAAAAGGACCACCCATATATCATGAAAACATATGTTGCTTAAGACATGGATATGAATGTCCAATACATATCTGAGCAATCAAGTAGACAAAACTTCCTCAAGATATTGCTTAGGACACAACACAGGTGTTCTTTTCAGCAAGAAAGCAAGTACTACTGCAGTAAGATAATATCTAAAAGGATTTTAAAAGCATTTCCATTTCTTAAAATATATAAAAACATGGAGCTGATAATATTATGAGTTTGGAACCCAAAACATGGACGCTGACTTTCTTTTTTTTTTTACTAAATCTGTGTAGATACATGAATATAAAATTCCAACACAACCCTGGACCTCTATCATTCCCGGAATAGTAGGTCTATTTCATATAAACTGATTGCACTCTTCTATACTGCTACTTTTCCATTAATCTCGTCTTGTGCCTTACAGTATATCATTAACTCATCAAGTGTCCAATTGTAAGGTGACTAAGGTAAGTGTTGGGTATGGAATCCATACCCTTATCTTTGTCCAATTGTAAGACATGGCTATGACACCAACATTGACAAGTTAGAGTAACACAGATAAATAATACTCCGTTGCTAGTAATGCTTTTACCATAACTATACTCAAGAAAGTCCAATCCCCAATGCTGCCTGAGTGCCTGACAAATGTGAAAATGCATCAACCAAAGAGTGAACCCAATCCCTTTAAGAATCAACCAGAAGCAAAACCCTCGAAAACTCTTCCCTTGCCTCCCAAACATAAACCCTTTCCCTTCCTTCAAAGAGGTTCAAGCAAAGTTTTCTCTTATAAATCAGTATCAACAAAAATAGAGCCTGAAAAACCCTAAAAAACTTCTCTAAATCCTTTCTCTCCAACAAAATTCCTCGAAGAAATTCCCTTACAAAGTAATTACATTCAACTCTCTAAGCTAAACTTCAAACCTCGCTTCACAACCCGAAAAATTAAACAAAATTAACAACTACCCAATTCACCATATATCACCAATCTTCCATTAATCATCTTAAACAACAACTAAACCATTACAAAAAGACAAATCCAACAATCTGCTTAATTTAATCAGGTCCACAAATAAAACCACAATTAGGAAAAATGACAGAAATTAGAAAAAAGAAAAGAGAGAAAGAAAGAAACGAACCAGTTTTACGAAGATTAACTTTGCGTTTATTAGGCTGAGGTTGAGCAGGAGCCTCCTTAGCCTCACGCGCAGCTCTCTTAGCCAAATTAGTCTGATGCCGCTTTCCTTGGGTATGAGCCAAGTAGTTACCCTCATTGTTGTGCAATGTCAAACACAGCTTACACTCGTAACTGTTGAAAAATCAAAGAATCCGCCATTAAAATAGGAAATTTGAAGGTTTTGAAATAGGTAATGAAGAAGAAGGAAGAAGAGAAGAAACCTGCCGAGATGATTGCGCATGAAATAAGGGTCTTTGGCGAGATCGATGGTCTCGAGGGCGAGACGACGGAGACGTTCGCGACGGTCGATGGCTTCATTCTGAGAAGTGGCGGCGCCACCGCTTCCTGGCTTCGATCCCCACTCTCTGTCCATCTTTCTTCCCTTCCTTCACTTCTTCTACGAGTAATCCTAATTGTCCAAACTTATAATCTCTTTTAAAGGTGATAATTTCTCACTGTATGCTTTTTTTAGTTTTTTTTTAAAAAAAAACTATTGTGTACTCCAAGTGATGCCCTAGCTGCTAACTAACTTGTGTACTTCTTGCTTTAATTTAACAATTATGTTGGACTATTTATGTAGTTAGTGTCTAGTAGTTCGGGCATTGTCTTAGATATCACTTTTTATTTTTACATCATATGTATTTATATTTTAATTTTGTGAAAAATAAATGAATTATATTACCTCTAATTTACTTAATAAATGAAAGGAATATTATAACATTATGCAAAACTAGAAACATTAATAATAGTTAGTTGAGAGTTGAGATGGTAAATATATTACATATATATTACATATATAGGGGTTATGGGTTCGAATCTGGTTAAAAGTATATTTTGTTTTGTTAAATGAAGTGGCTAGCTTACGTTGCGCATATATGTTGGATGATGACGGACATAGACACACATACTTTGAAGAGTGTCACGTGGCACCATTCCTTTAAAAGGAACACCTTTTAATATATAAAATATAAATTAATAAGTTTTGATTATTCTTCCACCCTTTTTTTTTGTTACAGTTTATATATTCCCTCCGTTCCAAAAGTTCGACCCTTTTGGCCTAATTTTAGTCCCAAAATAATCAACTTATTTGCATTAAAATACCCACCAATTTACAACAAAAGTTGTGCAAAATTAGCTTTCTCATATTAAATTTTGTTTTTTCATTTACTATTTTTACTTTCTCTCTCTACTTTTTATAAACCCCATGTAAATTTAATTTTCCAATATAATTTAATTTCTTTTTATTTAACTTTCTTAATACCCGCGAAATCAACCCAAAAGGGTCGGTTTTTCGGAAACGGAGAGAGTAATATATTTAATGAAAAATAATTTAACCATACAGTGTGTATTTGGCATTTCGTCATTTCATTAGATCATACATATCATATTAACACCCATATTATTTAACATTTTTTTATTTTTCTTAGTTTACTAAAATGTTCTTATTTAAAAAAAAAAAAAGGGTTGAACAACCCATATAATAGTATGACAGTAATGACACAGACACAACAGTCGGATGAACCGATGAAGTGTCTATGTAACTTAGGTCCATTGAGAAGAATTATTAAGGTTTTTTTTTTATGTACGTCCAGACGTCCAGTGCCTATTTGCATGATAATTTACTTTAACTATTGGTATTGTGGTACCCATTTTTTTGACTAATTAAAATTAGAAGTCAAAATCCCACATAAGTCGATAATTTGACTAAAAAAATTAGAGTCGCCACTCTATTTTTGCCCGAATAGAAACGTTCTTTTTGTTTATGATCGTTTTCAAATAGAAAATAGAAAACGACATTGACTCCATTAGGTGAGGCACTATATAAGTATGGTCTTAGAAAAATTAGAGATCTAGGTACGGGGTATAAGTTAGGAAGATCGAACGTTTGGAACTCGTCTCTTCCTCTGTTCTGACGAACAGGCTCTTACTAGTACGTTGTTAATTAGTTATGATTATTCACATACTTTTCCTTAAACTAATGCACAAAAACATGAAAATTTCCACATTGTCAGTCACACTCAAATTTAAAATAAAAGTGAATTAAATATATGGTGGGTTTGAGCATTAAAGTTGTCCTACGTACCGTTCATTGTGGGATTTGAATCCACTCCCGGATCAAACCCTACGTAGTTCTTACGAACGTCCATTTATACATGGTCAAAATTTCATAAGAGGTTTCAAGATGGTTTATATTTTATTTTTTTTGGGAGAGGTGGTCGATCCGTATAGGGTCATTTGAATGAGGCTGAGCAATTTTGCTTTCAAGATGGAGGTCAATTTATCAAGTTTGAGGAAGTCACTAGAATCAGCGACACCATAGGAGTTTCTTTGAGGAGAATGATTTTGTTTGTAAAATGCGTTTCAATTAACGACTTTATTTAGAGTTGACCAACTTCTAAAAAGAGATTGTGTGGGCTTATTTGAGTGTGCTAAAAAGGGAATTTTATATGGTATGAATCGAGAAGAATACGAAGGAAATGTATTTGAATTGTATGAAATTAACTTATGCAGAATGGACATTCCATATGGCTTAAATCTAAATGATAGGTAGTATATATTGAAAACCTTAATCATGTTAGATTACGTAAGCGATCTATCAGAGATAATTGCAGCAAATAGATCATCTTATAACCTATCATGATTGAATATTCAATTTTACCCTCTTATTTAAATATAAGCCATAAACCATAACTCGAAAGATTTATTTTATTAATGAAATGATACAAGCATGCAAGACCATATTTTGCTTAATTAAAAGTTAGTTGTCTCTTTATTAAGAAACGCATAAGGAAATTTTGCTCTTCCGAACGGTGATGGAATTAAAACTTAAACTAGATTTATTTAAAAAGTATAAGACATTCTATTCCAAACTAAATGAATTATTTAAAATGCTCCTTTCATATAGCCATAGGATGAAGAAAACCTTTTTTAAATAAAAGTGTTAGTCTTAAAGTGATACATATGTGTCTCTTTTTTGGATTAATATTAGGGGTGGAAGTAGTTTGGACAAAAACCGAAAACCGAACCGAACTAGAAATTCGGATCAGTTTTTTCGGTTTGGATTCGGTGCCAAAAAACTGAAAACCGAAATATTTAAGCCCATCGAGATTTCCAGTCCAATTCCCCTACATATATATAGCAAACCCTAATTTCCTCCTTCATTTTTTCTGACTTTCGCCCATCTTCATTCCTCAGTTCCTCACCAAAACCCTTCAGTTCCTCAGTTCGTCCCTCATCACCTCACTCCGACCACCATATCTCAGTTCATTCCTTCAGTTCCGGTGTTTCCTTGTTCGTATCTCAGTTCCTTCCGTCAGATCCGGTGTTCGTACTCCCTCAAATCCGCGGCGCGCCACCACCTTCCTCCGCCACTACCTCTCTCAGTCACTCAAAGGTAAGAATTCTTATTTCATTCCTCTTTTCCTGCTTCTCTTCGAATTATATTGGTGAATTTGATGTTTTATTCTGTTTGAATTGGGAATTTGATGTTATATTCTGTTCGACTTGGTGATATTCCTTTGTTTCTAACTTTCTTTGTCAATTGGTGAATACTATAATGATATTTTGTTATATTATGTTTGAGTTAGTGAATAGTTGTGTTCGGTTCGAAAAGCATGCATATATGATGTTCTGTTATGTTCAATTGATTTATGAGCCTTAATTTTGTTGATTGATTTTCTGTTTTTTATTAGTCCCAAATTTGCTGTTATTGTTATATATCATAATTAATACTTTAATTTAATTGTTTTGGTTGGGTTGTTCTGTATTTTAAGTTTGGAACTTTAAGTTAGATTATATGTTGTTCTGATTTTTAAGTTTGTTGTATTATATGTTGTTCTTAGGTGTTTATATGAATTTAAGTTTGATGTATTCAAGCTTTTTTACTTCTCTATATATGGCCATAGTAAATCTTTCAAATATCAATGCCTTAGTGACATGTATGTTCTATGCAGTATAAACTCTTTGAAGGTTTGAAGAGTTGAAGATGCCGAAGCTGCCGCCATTATGTTGAATCTGTTGCTATGTTGAAGCTGCCATGTGCCATGTTGAATTTATTAGTTGAATTTTATTGCATTTTTAAGACTTTTGTAATTTGAAAATTTATTCTAATGGCTGGTCTTTTTTTTTTTTTTTTTTTCTATTATGCTATATCCTAATTTTGGCAAATATTAAGCTATTTTAAGGGCCAAAACAATAGGCCCAATTTTTTAGGCCCAAATAGACAGCCCAACAAATATTCGTTTTGGATTGGATTCATTTCTGAAAACCCAATTATTTCAGTTTGGATTGGATTGGATCCAATCCATATTCGGTTGGATTCGGTTCCAAAAATCCAAAACCGAAATAATTCGGTTTGGATTCGGTTTGGCCAATAATCCAAACCGAAATCCGAACTTTCACCCCTAATTAATATCAACTTGAGGCATTATAGCTTCCTCAAATGACTTAAATTAAAATATTTTTTTTAAAAAAATACCAGAGGTATATATAATAGGGTGACACAAATTATATAATAATGTTCATTCTATTCTTCCTTAAATATCGTAAGGGTTTAAAGTGTCTCTAATATTTCGGACACCATAACTCATGTTTTAACGATCGAATTTGCGCATATGATAGGTCTTTGGAAAGGTACACAAGTCTTCTATAACATATAAAAAATTGGGATTCATCCAACGGTTGAAATGAATGATAATGAATTTTCTGTAACAACACTCCGGTTTGGGACGTTCATGGGGAATTGGGTGATAATGGTCAAAGTACTTCGAAATTAGCATGATCCTTTTAATGGTATGTTAAGGACAAACATTCAGATGCTCTGTAGAAAATTCTCCTTTTTTAGAAGTCATTTGATTTGCCAAATAAAAAAAGTATTCTTGGTTGGGAAAAAAGCCTCTAATCAGTTTGACATTTTAATACCTAGTATTGTCAAAATCATTAAAAATAGAGTATTCATCCTATGAGAACATGTGACCGCAATTTATAAAGCTTAAGGAACCTAATTTCTAGGTAGTCAATTCAAATTTTATTATTAAAAAAGAATAGGGGTGAAAGTAATTCGGATTAAAATCGAACCAAACCGAAAACCAAACCAAATTAGTAATTCGGTTTGTATTTTTTTGAATTCGGATTGGATCGGATTGGAAAAATTAAAAAATATAGATTACAGATTGGATTCGGTTTGGGGTTTAAAAAAACCGAAAATCGAATTACAAACTGAATTTCGACCCAATACTTTAAACCCATTTTCTTTTTCAAAGTATCCAACCACTTTCCCCTTTCATATATAAACTTAAAAAAAGAACCTAATTCTCAATTCTCATTTCTCAATATCTTACTCTCTCACAAAGAATGTAGTTAACATGGAATGATTGTAGGAATTTTCAGGGTGAAGTTCGAGTTTCAGATTTGAATGTTGCAAAAGAAGGGAACAAATTTCGGTTTGGATTGGATTCTAATTTGAAAAACCGAATTAATTCGGTTTGGATTGGATTGGATTGAATTTTAATTCGGTTTGGATTCGGATTGAGATTTTCGAAACCAAATTAATTCGGTTTGGATTCGGATTGAGATTTTCGAAACCAAATTAATTCGGATTGGATTCCGTTTTGGCTATAATCCAAACCGCAAACCGAACTTTCACCCCTAAAAAAGAATGTTGGTCGAAATTGGAGAATGGACAGACCTGTAGTAAGAAATTTATGGTATTACTAAGCCTTAATGTCTGATTTTTTGTGGGTTGGTTAAAATTTATTTTTATAAAATTCCAAGTCTCATACACTCCTAAATACATAAAGTTACTGTAAACATTTTATTTCTTAATTTTATTATGAAAAACGATTTTTTACATAATAAAAAATAAAGTGGTCGAAATTGCTATCTTGCTAGAATTCCATCATTCATTCTTTGGAGATTCCTTATGCATTTTGTACAATTATCATTACTTCCATTTCATACTCTACATAATGATGATACATACAAGAAAAAAATCAAACAAACCATGTATACTCACTCTCAAACTTACTCGCGGTCAGTCAAATTCTACTTGGTTTCCAAATTAGGAAATTGGCACATATAATGCCCTATGAGGTTATGGAACACACAAAAGTAGAAAAGTTAGTAAATGTATGTAAAAAACAATATGAAATCACAAATAAAAAGAAAGAAGATATTACCTTTGGCTTTGAGTAGCTATCTTGAGGAATTAATCAAGGTAATGTTAAAATGATCGATTTAATTTTAGGCCAAGTCTTTCTACAATATATATATATATATATATATATATATATATATATATATATATATATATATATATATATATATATACCGAAAATAAAAAAATTTTATTACTTTTTTTAATCTAATAATAGTGCTGAAATAATTTAGACTTCTTTTATGAGTTTTTTTTTTTTTTTTTTAGTTGTTCTCTTCGATCTT
The DNA here is from genome assembly GCF_001683475.1 of Chenopodium quinoa. Lineage (NCBI taxonomy): Eukaryota > Viridiplantae > Streptophyta > Magnoliopsida > Caryophyllales > Amaranthaceae > Chenopodium > Chenopodium quinoa. Next base: position 46,675 of record NW_018744907.1, read on the forward strand.
TTTTTCCGTTTTTTCTTGTGAAGAGTGGGGTGGTATATATATGGGAGCAAATGGGAGCTAAAATACAAAATACAAAGAATATACTGTTATACAAAATAAATACCTACGAATACAAGAGTTAGGTAGAAATTGTAACCAAAATTCGTCTTAATGAGGTAGAGGACAAATAGAATAGCCTACTACTTTATGTAAAACTTAAATACTATTGACTGAACAAAAGACAATATTATTAATGACTTAAAATAATTAAAAGTACCAATATAATTTTAATACAATGGTTAATTGGTACTACTTCCATTTGAATAGTGTATTTCCTTGTGCTTACTCTTCGTATTTCAGACTTACCATTAGCAGAATCACACTATTGCAAAACCAACTTATCAGAAAATAACAAGGAGAAAAATGTTGTTTGCTATTGATTGTGGGTAGTCATATCACCTTACCGTTTGGGAAGAAACACAACTCAGTGATACAACGTATTGTCATATCACACTATTTTCTGATTTTCGTTGCTAAATTACCAACATGGCTTACCGTTTTCTTTTTCTGCAGAGATTTGACATATCAAATGAGTGGTAATGGCAGAGGTATCTTTGCTTAGAGTCACTCTTTCAATGTCAAATATTGACGTCATTGCAATAACCATGACGAGAAATAGCATGCATACTTACACTTGTTATTTTTTATTGTATGAAACAGAGAAAATATGACTCATGAAGGTACAATGGTAATGGTGTTTTGGTGGGAAGTTGAAAGGAAGGAAGAAGATGAAATATGAAGTAGTAGTATTACGTTATTAACAAAGCAATGCAAAATGGTGGAACTAAAACAAGTTATAATAATAAAAAAAAAAAAATACAAAGGGAGCCGTGACTTATGGCAATTGCCAATTACCATGCATGCATTACATGCATGTTTTGTGTTTTAGTGATTGTCATTTATTATTATCTTATCATTGTTATTAAACCGTGACTTTAGCATTGGTAATTGTATGCATGCATATTTTCATGCACATTTTTAAATTCTTTTTTTTTTTTCATTAATTAATTATATATTAAAAGGTGATTGAAAATATTAGAGTAATAATAACAATAGGATACATGAAATCAGTAGTGCTAAACTTCATCCGGGTTTAGAGAGTGATACTATAAAAACGATCACAGTTTTAAAATTGTACAGATTAAAGGGTTAATATTTGATACTCTTGACTAGGATATGTCAAACGACATAATTATTACATACGTCAGTGGTAACAACATTGTTTTTATTTTATTTTATTTGTAAAAGATACACTTACTACTATTATAGACTAAGCGGTTACACAATTGGGATATGATAAGAATACGGATAAGATTTATCCCCTATAAGGGAGATTTCCCTTATCCGAAATCACCCTTTACCCAAAAAAAAACACACCCCTTGCCTTTTCCTCTTCGGTTTCCATGGCTCCCGGTAACCAAAACCGTCAAGCCCCATCTCCGTTCGACGAGCATTTTCGAGTGCAAAATTTATATTTAGCTTTGATTATGGCGTTAGTGGTGCTACTAATGGCGTTAATGAGTTTCATAATCATGAATAAATGACGACTTGAAGTTTCCGGCACGAAGTGTACAAGGTTCGAGTTGTGCTACAAATTAACCTCGTGTTTTGTTCGTAAATTAGGAGTACAAATTGTAAGGGTTTTGTATACTCCAAAATTATAAATAAACACTACTTGAATTTGTCTCTTATGTCTAATTATTGCGGTTGTCGTTAGCAAAATTAAATTTGTTATCATAATTATGAAATTACACGAAATTTATTAGTTAATTGAAAGTTAAAAAAAATTTATGGAAAATAGGGGATCAAAATTTGGTGTCTACAGGTATATAGGTGATTAATGGATTATATGTTATGTAGCTGTGCAATGTTCAAGATTTTAGTAAATCTACTTTTTTGTTTAGCAAGAGAACATAAAAAAAATATCGAGTTCTACAAAAATAAATGTCTAATAAATTTTAAGTATTGGGACAGATTGATTAAATTAAACAAGACATCTCACAATTACATAATTCTTGTACTCCAGTAAAATTAATTAAAAGCCTCTTTAATTACAAATAGGAAAAACAAAAAGAAATGAAGAGAGTAAAAGATGGATTTAATTATTGAAATAAAACTATTTATTTATATATAAAATATTAATCAATTTAGAGAATTCATGAGACTGTTTTAAGGCTTTTGAAATCAAATAGGGGCAAATATGTAAAAGAACATTTTTTTTTGGGAATATAAATGTTCCTATGTTATTCATAAAAATTACAAAAACTTTTGTATACACCCGGTTTACATTAATATTAGTGTATATCGAGCAATATAAGGGTAACTTGTAGCTTTTTTTTTTTGGATAACTATAAACCTAATATAATTTTTATATAAATAGACAACAAAAAAGTTTTATAAAGGTGATTTAATTACATTCAATCACTAATAATTAATTTTAGTCATTTAAAATGTAATTATTTACTAATAAAGTGTAGATAATTTTTATTTGTAATGGGTTACTTTTATGCATATGGATAACTTTTATTCATTTTAGGGGTAATTTTCACTCTATGTTATTTTTATAATGAATGTATAATAATTATTGTACACCTGATTTTTTTTAAAACTTTGTTTTATCTTAATATTATATCTCTCTACAATTACTGCATACACCTATAACATTCTAAAAGAGAAAACATGCTTTGGGCTTAAAGGGTATTGTTACAGTAATCTATTTTCATATAATTCCCTCTATGTCCCAATTCTCATAATTCTTTCCCTTTTTTTTTTTAGTTTGGTGGGTGAGAAATAGAGCCACACCTGACACCCCATGTCAATTTGCTTGTTTTGTATTCTTATTTACGTAGTATTTAACGAGGATGCCCCATTCTCTCATGATTTTGTTTCTCACATGACATTTTCGTAAATAAACCAACAATTTTATTCAACTGTGGAGCCCACAATAATGAAAAAGTTGTTGATTTATTCATGAAAATGCTCCCATGAGAAACAAATTTCGTTTCTCACCATGAGAAACAGGGAATTTCCCTTATTTAATTGCATCACATTTTTTTCTTTTTTTTTAAGCTTCATCCTTTTTGCCTATACCTTTTGGTTTTCGAGTAAGTCTAGCAAAAATTTGTGACATGTTCGTATTTGTTCTCGTGTCAATTTTGTATTGCTCTATAATTTTATCGGTTTTGGGTGTTTTTGTCCCTAAGGAGAGTTACGTCACGAAGTCTGGTTCGGCTGAGTTGTACCTGCAAAACAACGGAGACTCCGGGTAGTTGGAGCTCCGCCTCCGAAGGTCAAGTTAGTAACTTGAAAGGAAATAAAGAGTACGAAAATTTAGGTGGGGATCTGCTTGGATTCCAAGCTCAGGTGTTTCTCTGATGAGAGAGAATGTAGGTGTAATAAATGATTGAATATGTCCCCAAAATGGGGAAATATCTCCCTATTTATAGGGTCATTGGAGGACGTGCCCCTATCTAGGTCACTTGACCTAGATTTCAGTGGGCTGCGCCATTTTACGGCGCTTCCTGGGATTTGGGCCCTTGAAGGCCGCCATTTCAGGGATGTATCCAAGGGGGCCATGTGTCAAGAGGATATTAAGCCACGTGGGCCATCCTGAACTCGACACGTGGCCTCCTATCATTGGTCCACGTGTCTAGGGTATTTTTACCCTAAACATTTTCCCCTCACAGGGCTCACGTGCATATCACGTGAGGCCTGTGACACGTGTCCACCTATTAAAGGGGAACGGTAACGGGTAGTAAAATTTGAATTTCAAACAAGGATTTCCCCCGTTTTCACCTTCTATAAATAGAAATTTACCTCCCCCTTTTTCTTCACCTTATTCACATTTGACTTTTTAGAGAGAGAGAAAAAGAGAGATTCTCTACCTCCGTCTGCATCAAAGCAGTTTCAAGTTTCCGTGTGCTAGAAGTTCAACACCCGGTTTACCGGTTGTAGCGGTTTTCAGATTTTTCAGAGTAAAAGTAAGGTAACCGCCTGTACCATTTTAGCTTTCCTCTTTTTCAACTTGTATACAATTCTTTCTCCGCCTGTATACATAGTTTCTTAGAAAATATAGATGAATTCTCAATCCACTCACTCGGCACTGCCTAGGACACTCAGTCGGTCCCCCGGAACGGCTGAGTCTAGAACAGGGGGTGCCTTTTCTGGACTGTCAGAACCGATATGCTCATCTCCGAATTCCTCCCTCTCTGTGTCTGTGCAGGACACAATGGCCAGAACGAAATAGACGACCAAAAGGTCTAGGAGCCGGCGCACTATAGAAGTGCAAGCCGATGAGGTTGTTCCCGACGGGGAACAGAGGGATTTGGAGGAGAGTGGATCTGATGAAGAGGCTCCCTCTACTTCCGGGAGCTCGGGGGTACGAGAGGTAGATGGCGAGGGAGCCGCCTCCTCTAATGAAGCCGGCGAAGGGTCAAGGGTCGGATCTTCAGGCTCTGACCAAGATAACTTTGCGGCTGACTATCAGCAGCCGCCTAAGGTCGTCGACCTACCCAACCCCAAACGGACTAGGATGCTGCCGGGTAACATCGCCCTACTTAAGAGCGGCTTTAGGGCTTTTAAGGAAAAGCACCCCTTTGGAAAGGGCTGGGACATCATCGTTCCACCGGCTAACGCTGTAATGGCCTGGAGAGACGATATTGATAATGTAGACCATTACTTCGTCTGCTACGAGGTGGTCATTGAAGCCGGCCTTCGGTTCCCCCTCCACCCCGGGATTAGGAAAATCCTAAAGGGGTACGATGTAGGGGTTTGGCAGCTCACCCCCAATTCATGGGTGAATATTCTTAGTTACATCGCCGCCTGCGAGCTCCAGAATATAAATCCAAGCTTCTCCGCCTTCGCTCACATGCATTATTTGAGCAAGGCCCCAGGCGGCCATGGGGCATGGTATACTCTGACTACCTTGCCCCAATATTTGATGACTTTGGACAAGGTGTCCAAATGGTCCGGGTGGAAAGACAAGTTTTACTTGATTTCTTCCCATACTTTGAGACATAACCGGACACTGCGCCGGTACAACACTGAGCCGGCTCTTTTAGGAAGGAAGTGCCCTTTCCCGGCGCTATCTACTAAGGCCCGGGAGCAAATAATAGAGCCGAGACTTTTTGAAACAACCACCAAGCCCATGGGGGATGGGACTCACATTATAGTTCCCAAGAACTGGATCCCCCATCCGTATTTCTTCAAGGATGAGTGCTTCTTGTCCGCCTGCGGGCTGAGTACCGTTTCCCAAGGGTAGAATACCTTACATCCGGAGTGTTTGTTATTTTTATTTTTATTGCAAACTTGCCATAATTTCTTCTAACCTTGAATTCTGTTCATGCAGCCGACGCCTTGAAAATGGTCGACCCGACAAAGACACCGGCTAAGTCGGCGGCGCTGCTGCGCAAAGAGGCTGCACTCGCCAAGAAAGCAGCCGTCGAAGCCAAGGACTCTAAGAAAGGCGGGGTAAGACCGCCTGACTTTTTATGTGTATACATTTTCATTCATCCATTTTTTTTTTATTTTTAAAAAATAATTTGTCGGTTGGGTATACTTACCCTTGTTCATTTCTCATGACTCTACAAAGCGAATTCCACGATCCTTCTCCAAGCTTCTCAAAAGGCAAGGAGATGATCTGGAGAAAGCTCCGGCTGCGAAGGCCGCCAGGAAGGATCCCCCTCCCCAGACACATTATTCTTCCAAATCCGATCGTCCAACGACCAGAGGCAAATCGCCTGCTGCGATGAAGATTTTGAGCGAAAGCTCAGAACGCTTTCAGCAGAAAGCGCCGGATGCCTCTACGGCATCGAAGGGTGGCGAGCCACCTAATGTTGCAGACGGTGCGACAACAACTGGGGAGGAGCAGAAGCCTGCGCCCCATCCGGATACCCAAGGTAAGGGAAGGATTGAAATACCTTGGCCACTTGACTTTATGAGAGTCAAGACTAAGGTAGACCCTCTGGGGGTTCAATCAGTAGCCGGCAACGGATGAGTGCCACCTATGCTGCCTCTTACTCACAGAGTACTACTTTTGGTGCATATCTGACATCCGGCGAGCTGGATCTTGCGGGTTTCACCAAACGGATGGTGAGGACCCTCACCCGGTCGGAGAAGAACTCCATACCTGACCTGCAGGTGGTGGACTTCGATCGGATAATGGGCCAACTGGCTGAGGTAAAAAATCCCACAACCCCAATACGTTTCCTTTATTTGAACTAAGCTTATCATAATCCGGCTGCTCTTTTCTCAGGTGATGCTGAGAGTGGATGGCCCCCGGGGCCCCTTTAGGCGGAAACAAGAAGAGGTAAATGACGCCAAACGGAGGGCCCTTGAAAACCTTAACTCTGATGAATATGCTAATTATATGTGTGATTTAAATATTAAAGCAGTAGAGTTGAAACAGGAAGAGCTGATCCGGAGTTTGACGGCTGCGAACGACGAAGCTAACCGCCCGGCTGATGATCTTGATCAGAAACTGAAGGATGCCAAGTCTGAGCTCAAGGCATTAGAAGAGGCTGATCAAGAAAACACTCAACTTCGAGCAGACGTTTCCCGCCTGGGGGTTGAGCTTGTCAATCTGCGAAACAAGCAGTTGGACGAGCTAGCCCAAGAGCAAAAGCGGCCGACGGAGGAGAATGAGCGTGATAATCTGGCCCGGCTGAAGATCACTTGGAGCCTCCTCTACCCAAATATAAACTTTGAGGTCTATAAGCTAAGGTATGATTACGCCACTGAGGTGTATGATGCCCAGCTACTGGGTGATGCTCCACCGCCTCGCTTTAAAGATTGGGCTGCTGAGTAGGGATATGAAGTCTATCATAACGAGGAGCCGGCGGCGGATGAGCGAAATGAGGGCCAAACCAGCCAAACTCAGCCGGAGCAGCAACATCCACCTCAGCCATAGGCGGGCCTCCCAACTTTCTGCTGCAGTATGCCATTCTGTTTCTTTACCGGATTGTATGCCGTGTTTTGTTGTATCTTTACCAACCATGGGGTTGGGTTAACAATTTATTTTTTATTTCTTCACCGGGTGTAACTCCGGTTAACACAACTTCTGGCCTTTGAGCCATTTTAAATATTTAATGAAGTATTCTGACTCAGTCGGTTGTTTATAATTGTTTGTGTTTGAGTTTTTCAATTTGAATTTTGCGTCTGTTTGCAATTCTTTAATACTTTTCCGAACTTAACAAAGCATGCGACAATTTGCAATCCGGGTGCCCTGGCCCCTGGGCGGCTGTGTGGTTGGTTTTATTTCAAATTGATTGATTGGCTTGAAAACACTTGATATTAGGAGAAGTATGGAGTGTTTTTATGCCAATCAATCACAATGGTGATTGCCCCAAACCAAGTGTACAGCCGGCCATTAGAGCGGGTGCTTTGAGCTTCTTACCTAGGCGGTTATATTCCGTCTGGGGTTAACACATAGCCATTACACAAAATATTTTTCCCCAGTAGGGAGAGTGAGTGCAACTTTGGAATAAATAACCTAAGTGAAAACTTCAACCGGTGACTGACTGATGCCCCAGGGCATCCTGTATTCGGTAACTTAATCGTTCTTCATAGATTATTCTTGTCATACGGCTATGAGCTGACCAATTTGGTCGTTCAATTTTCGCCATCTGCATAGGTACGTAGAACCGACGAATAGTCTGTTCTCTGCGACGATTGCACCCGGAGGGGTGTCGCCGGACGCCTTTGTCCATGTTGGGACAGGCGGTTTTATAAAATAAGAAACCATTCGGCCATATTGTCCTTTGGTCTTGTTTGAGACCGGTTGTATAGCCACTAAGCATTTTTGTGTTTAGTTTTTAATCGGACCATTGGCCGAGCATTATTACAACATTGAATTTACACTAAATATCGAACTTAGTTGGTTGAACGAATAGTCCGTCTGAGTATTACCCAGGCGGACAAGTGATAGGCGTGTCGCGTACCTAACAAAAATAAACCTAACTAGACCACTACTATGTAGACGGGAAAGCAAGGGTCGGATCCCAAGAGACTATGGTTCAACTAATTAAATAGACTCAAGCAATTACTAAGCAAGTAACCAAATCAAATGAATGAGAATCAATAACTAAAGAACTAATTAAAACGATTAAATCAAAATAATATGACAAATCAATGCTAAAAACATCCAAGATCAAGCTTCACCACGAATACAATTAATGCAATAGTCGTTCTACCCCTAACACGTAATCTAATTGATTAAAGAGGAAAAGTAATCCATGAATAATACCAATGGTCTCTCCCGAGTTATCAATGGCTTCTCTAATCACAATCAAGCCTACTTCCGTGGATTCATGTAAATTAAAGACCTTAAGCACATTACTCTAACTTCCTAATCATCCATTCAACTACTCCCGTGATGAACTTCAAACCCTTAATTGATCTATTCAAATCCGTCAAAACCCAACTCCCGTTGCGATTAAAACAAAGGATTAATAACAATACCAATTATCCCTAATCTAGTATTGGCATAAGCATAATCAACTAAGCATATCAATTACAATTATTATTAGAGAATTTAAAGAATTAAATCATGCATTAATCATAATCGGGTTCTGCTAGATCTTGGAATAAAGAAACTACTCACACATATTAATGAAAGCAAAAACAATAATCAATGAAGAAAACATGATTAATAGGCAATTAAAAGTAAAAGAGAAAGTAAAGATGAATACCAAATACTTGAATGAAGAAAAGTACCAATTGTTGATGAATAAAGATTAAAACTTGAAAGTGAAATGTAATCTAGATCTAGAGAGAATATTAGGGTTCTAATGAATGTTTAAAAGCTGCAAAATAATAACTAAGTGTGTTTAATCGGGGTTTAAAATGGGCATTTATATCCCCTATATAAGAAATCCCGAAAAATAAGAAAACGGGCTTCGCGAAACTCTGCCTGGTCGGGCGCGACACACAAACTCGCCTCCTCGCACAATACTCTGCCCGCCCGGTCCAGGCGGATAGGAGTTGAAATCTTCACTTCTTTTCTTCTTCACCCTGGCTGCCAGGGCAATGTTGCCCTCCAGGGCGATGGGGGTAAGATACATCTATGTACTACTTTTCTCTTCTCTTCTCCTTCCTTTGCCCTGGCTGCCAGGGCAATGTTGCCCTGCCAGGGCGGACACGGGTATCATCACTCTTCCATCTTAACAAACTCTTGTGACCATCCAAATTAGTCTCGTTCATCCTGAAATACATCAAAAACAACGAAACTACAAATAAAAGCACAACATGATCACAACCAAATCAAAACAAGCTAAAATAAGCTATGAACAATTAATCTAAGCTTGAAAACTACCTAAATGAACTCTAAAAACACGCTCAATATACAAATTATCAACAAGAAATTATTAAATTACACTAAGTATCTAACGTAGTTAATTAAACAAAGAGTCTGTCTGAGTTTTACCCAGGCGGACTAGCAATTATTAAATTACACTAAGTATCAAACTTAGTTATTTAAAGAAAGAGTCCATCTGAGTTTTACCCAGGCAAACAAGCAATTATAACATTAAATTGAACTAAGTATCAAACTTAGTTAGTTAAACAAAGGGTCCGTCTGAGTGTTACCCAGGCGGACAAACAATAAAAATGGCAAAATAATTTTGCAATCAAAATCTGAATTCTCATTAATTGACTTACTGTGTACAAAAATTTACATTTCTCCGAAGTAGTACTTTTTAAGTTATCTACATTCTAAGTTCTAGGCAGACGCCGACCATCTGGGGTTTCCAGATGGTAGGTGCCATCCCTGACTTCTTCATAAATTCGGTAGGGGCCTTCCCAATTAGGGGTTAACTTCCCAGCCTCATTGGCCCTACCGATTGCTTCCATTTTTCGCAACACAAAGTCGTCAACTTTCAAAGGACGCTTGTGCACTTTCTTATTGTAGGCTCTGGTCATGCTCAGACGGTATATCTCATGGCGCAGGGCAGCGTTGCCCTTGCGTTCCAGGAGGGAGTCCAATGCCAGCCGCATGGCCTCCCAATTTTCCTCTCCATCATAAAGCATGACTCTGAGAGTTGGCTCGTAGTGTTCAATGGGCAAGACGGCTTCAGCACCGTATACCATAAGAAATGGGGTTTCTCCGGTTGCCCCTTTAGCAGTAGTCCGGATGGCCCATAGGACATGAATTAACTCTTCTGCCCATAAGCCACCGGCTCTTTTAATTTTCTTTTTTATGGCGTCTAAGATGAGTTTGTTGAAGGCTTCAACCTGGCCGTTTGCTTGGGGTCGGTCGACTGATGCAAAACAATGTGAGATACCCTGATCTCCCAACCAAGTCTTGAGAAGAGGGGTTTTAAACTGAGGACCATTATCAAACACCATAGACATAGGTACCCCAAACCGGGTGATGATGTTCTTCCAGATGAAAGAGATGACATCCTTTGTCTTGATGTTCTTAACCGGCTCAGCTTCTACCTATTTGGTGAAATAATCCACAGCCACCAAAATGTAGCGCTTTCCGCCTGGAGCAGGCGTATAAGGACCCAAGATATCCATTCCCCATTTAGCAAATGGGACTGGGCTGTGGATTGCCGTCAGGTCAGTAACCGAGTGGTGAATAAGTTTGCCAAACCTCTGGCATTTATCACATCTCTTCACCAACTCTTTTGCGTCTGCTTTAAGAGTAGGCCAAAAGTAATGTCGCCTGGCTCTGACGGCTAGGGACGTGCCGCCTATATGAGAGGCACAGTACCCAACATGCAATTCTTCGAGAACTTCTTTTCCCTTATCTGGGGTAACACACTTCAATAGAGGTTTAAGGAAACCCGCCTTGAAGAGCTCTCCGTTTCTCAACTCGAAGTTTGCTGCTCGCTTCTTCAATAACGGTTGCTTCCTGTGGTGAATCAGGGAGTATGTCGTCTGCTAAATATGCCCGAATGCCATCCATCCAGGTAGAGATTCGGTCAAGAATTCCAATGGGCTCTTCATATATGCTTCTCTTTTCAAGAACTTCCCAAAAGATCGACCGAGGCGTATCACAGCAGGCGGATGAAGCCAATTTGGACAACGCATCCGCCTGATTGTTATCCGACCTAGGCACTTGATTCAGATGGAATTCCTCAAGTGCCCCAGCCTCTTCTTTGACTGCCTGAAGGTATTTGATCATAGACGGATGAGTTGCCTCATATTTTCCCTCATACTAGCTAACGACCAACTGTGAATCAGAGTAGGCGTCAATTTTAGTTGCCCCTGCTGCCTTACACATGCGGATTCCGGATAGCAGGGCTTCGTACTCTGCCTCGTTATTTGAGGCTTGAAACTTAAACCGCAGTGCATATTCAAATTTTTCCCCATCAGGGGACTCATATATAATTCCTGCACCGCAGCCGTTCTTCGTTGAGCTTCCGTCTAAATACACTTTCCAAACCTGGTCAATGTTATCCGGTTGCACCGGTCGTGTCATTTCAACAATGAAGTCGGCAAACGCCTGACCTTTCACTGCCTTTCTAAGTTCAAAAGTGATTTCAAGACTTTGCATTTCAATAGCCCATTTCAACATTCTGCCGGATGACTCCAAGGTAGACATTGGCCGCTTGAGGGGCTGATCGGTGTAAATTACCACTTGTAGATACCCATTTGTGTCTCCCCAAAACCAAACCCAGTGATGAGTACCTTTCACGTCGAATCATAATCGAATGAAACGAAAGTGTGGAAAGGTCTAGTGTTGCGGAAAGTTTTATTTCTTTTCTTTTCTCTTCTCTCTGTTTTGAAAACTTTATTTTAAGAAAACAGATAATCTAGTTTGGTTGGTCCATGATATGGGTCCAATAGTGGTGTAGTTGGATGGGGTTTGCAAAGACCTTTCCAACGATATATTATAAGCCCAATTCCGATGAATATTGAGGAATTTATGGCCAATTTACTAAACTGGGCCCGGTTTGAGCTTTAAGTACGACCCAATGATCTAGGGGAGGGCCTAATATGATTTATCATTTCTAATGTAATTAGGAATGGTTTTGGTCTTCTAGAACATTGTAGAAGGTCTTATCATTCTTAATTCAATTAGGATTCTTCAGAATTTTAATTAGATCAAATAGCATTTTCGACTGAAATTATATTATTTTATCTTCCAGTACAATAAAATTATCAGATTTTCGAAAACGCGTTGAAATCCGGTTTGGCGTTGTAGACTCCCATTTGTGTCTCCCCAAAACCAAACCCAGTGATGAGTGCCTTTCACGCCGAATCATAATCGAATGAAACTAAAGTGTGGAAAGGTCTAGTGTTGCGGAAAGTTTTATTTCTTTTATTTTCTCTTCTCTCTGTTTTTGAAAACTTTATTTTAAGAAAACAACCAATCCAGTTTGGTTGGTCCATGATATGGGTCCAATAGTAGTACAGTTAGATGGGGCTTGCAAAGACCTTTCCAACGATATATTATAAGCCCAATTCCGATGAATATTAAGGAATTTATGGCTAATTTACTAAACTGGGTCCAGTTTGAGTTTTAAGTACGGCCCAATGATCTAGGGGATATGATTTATCATTCCTAATGTAATTAGGAATGATTTTGGTCTTCTAGAACATTCTAGAAGGTTCTTATCATTCTTAATTCAATTAGGATTCTTTAGAGTTTTAATTAGATCAAATAGCATTTTCGACTGAAATTATATTATTTTGTCTTCCAGTACGGTAAAATTATCAGATTTTCGAAAACGTGTTAAAAGCTGGTTTGGCGTCCAACCCCAGGCCTTGGCGCCAGACGCCAGCCATTGGCGCCTGGCGCTTGCCACTGGTCCTGGCGCCAATGAGCCAGGGCTGGCGCCAAGTTGTTTTTGCGATCTTCAGACTCTGTTTTGATAAATTATCTTTTTTGGCTGATTTTCTCTATAAATATCGTATCAAAAACTCCGTTTTGAGGGACGGATTATCATCTATCATTCACCACTTCTTTTATTCTTATGTTTTAATAAATTCCGTTTTCATTCATAATCTACAATCTTTAATCGTCAACAAATTAGTTTATGAATCATTAATCTTTCATTCATTCTTTTTAAACTTTATTCTTTAACACAAATTCCGCATTCACAAGATCTTGATACACCTAGCCATATTCGAAGTTGCCTTCGCCCTAGACGTGAAAGGTTTTAATTTCTGAGGGTTTGGTCCCAAATTTCTCTTTCAATTATTTAATTTAATTGCTTTGTTTATTATTTTCCTTGAAGTTACTAACGTGTGTATTTTGTTATTAGAAAGAGGTACGAGGCATCAAAGTAAGTTCTTTAATTAATTAATTGATATTATGATGTAGAAATCATGTTTATATTGTTATTATGATATTCCTATTATCATGTCTAGGTTAATTTTAATATCAAATATGATTTCTATGATGCCTTTTATTCTCTTCCTAATATTTATGATTGTTAGTATCATGTTAGGGCTAAAGATTTGATTTTTATTGCTTAGTGACATGATAGGGTTTGTTATTAATCTTATTAGTATCATGCCTAGGATCTTGCTGTGCTTTAACATGATTATGATGATTATGATTATGATTAGTAATATTATTATTATTGATGATGATATTTATTATGTTGCTTGATGTGTATTATTATATATTGTTATTGCTTGATCACCTTTTATTGCAGGTTAAAGGGAATTGGTATTTGCAATCACGCTTGATAAGATATTAATAATCTTGTTAGGTTAATTGTGATTATAATTCAAGTGATCGCCAATAATAGTTTATTTGTGCATTAAATTCAACCAACATAGATTAAACAGGTTTAGGGTTAATCCTATTGATTGTATGTTAGTCAGAAAGCGCACATGAATACGAGCAGAATAAAGTAGAGGCCTATTATTAGGGCAGGTTCAATCTTTTTTAGGTTGGATTTGTACCATTATCCCCGAACCCTTATTTGGTTCATGACCTTATGGAGTTGACGATCTCTTGGATCGTTAGTGGGTGTAACCTTCACCTCGTGAACGGTTTACAAGTTCCTTAAAAACTTGTTGGCGACTCTTTTGCTCTATCTTCTTCCCTTTTGGACGCCACCGTACTTTAGTGTATGATCACAGTGGGGTTCAAGCTAGTGGGATTTTTAAGGCTTGAAATTATTCCCTACAGGGGTCCAACCCCAGGCCTTGGCGCCTGGAATCAGGATTGGCGCCAGACGCCAGCCATTGGCGCCTGACGCTAGCCACTGGTCCCGGCGCCAATGAGCCAGGGCTGGCGCCAAGTTGGTTTTTCGATCTTCAGACTCTGTTTTGATAAATTATCTTTTTTGGATGTTTTTCTCTATAAATATCGTATCATAAACTCCGTTTTCGTCATCAATTATCATTCATTAATTCTCTTCATTCATCATCTACCAACTATCAATTACCAATCATCATCTACATCTATCGTCCACCAATTCTTTTTATTCTTAATTTTTCATCAACTATCTTCATCACCAATAATCAACTTTCTCCATTCATCATCTACATCATTCATTCATCAACTTTCAATAACATTAATTCTTTAGTATTCTTTCTTCCTTGCTTTTTAACACAAAATTCCGCATTCACAAGATCTAGAAACACCTAGCCATATTCGAAGTTGCCTTCGCCCTAGACGTAAAAGGTTTTAATTTCTGAGGGTTTGGTCCCAAATTTCTCTTTCAATTATTTAATTTAATTATTTTGATTATTATTTTTCCTTGAAGTTACTAACGTGTGTATTTTGTTATTAGAAAGAGGTACGAGGCATCCAAGTAAGTACTTTAATGGTTTAATTGATTTATGATGTAGATATCATGCTTAGATTGTTATTTATGATATTCCTAGTATCATGTCTAGGGTACTTTTAATATTAAGTACGATAAAGTACGATGCTTCCTATCTATATTCTCCCTAATATTTATGATTATTATGATTATGATTTATTATTATTATTTATTATGTTGCTTAATATGCATATTATTTATTCTTTATTGCTTGATCACCTTTTATTGCAGGTTAAAGGGAATTGGTATTTGCAATCACGCTTAATAAGATATTTAATAATCTTGTTAGGTTAATTGTGATTATAATTCAAGTGATCACCAATAATAGTTTATTTGTGCATTAAATTCAACCAACATAGTTTAAACAGGTTTAGGGTTAATCCTATTGATTGCATGTTAATCAGAAAGCGCACATGAATACGATCAGAATAAAGTAGAGGCCTATTATTGGGGCAGGTTCAGTCTCTTTTAGGTTGGATTTGTACCTTCATCCCCGAACCCTTATTTGGTTCATGACCTTATGGAGTTGGCGATCTCTTGGATCGTTAAGGGGTGTAACCTTCACCTCGTGAACGGTTTACAAGTTCCTTAAAAACTTGTTGGCGACTCTTTTGCTTTATCTTCTTCCCTTTTGGACGCCACCGTACTTTAGTGTATGATCACAGTGGGGTTCAAGCTAGTGGGATTTTTAAAGGCTTGAAACTATTCCCTACACCACCGGATGAGCCAGAAAATACGGTTTCAATTTCTTGAAAGCCATATACAGGGCAAGGCCAAATTTTTCTACCATGGGGTACCGGAGCTCAGCATTTTTTAGAACATGGCTAATGAAATAGACCGGGAGCTGAACGCCGTCTCTCTCAGCAAGGAGAACAACACTGATGGCATGATCTGAAACGGCTAGGTACATGTATAACACCTCTTTAGGCAGTGGACTAACAAGTCTTGGCAAAGAGTGCAAGTGTTCTTTTAGCCGTTGAAAAGCCGCCTCAGCATCACCCCCCACTCAAATCTGGTCTTCTTCCTGATTGCTTGGAAGAAGTAAAGGCATTTGTAACCTGACCGGCTGAGGAACCTCCCCAATGCCGCCAGGAAACCGGTTAGTCTTTGCGCTTCCTTGACAGTGCTGGGTGACTTCATGTCAATTACCGCTTGTATCTTCTCGGGGTTAGCCTCTATCCCCCTTTGATCAATCAGGAATCCGAGAAACTTTCCAGATTCAACACCAAAGACGCATTTCTTAGGATTTAACATAACCTTGTGCCGCCTAAGTGTGGTGAAGGTTTCTCGGAGATCAGCAAGGTGATCCGCCTGCTGCTTGGATTTGACTATCATGTCATCAATGTACGCCTCTACATTCCTCCTAATTTGATTAATAAAGACTGTATTAATCATCCGTTGGAATGTAGCCGACGCATTTTTCAAGCCAAACGACATCACAGTGTAACAGAATAACCCCTGATTAGTGACGAAGACCGTCTTTTCTTGATCTTTCTTCCACAGGGGTATTTGATGGAAGGCGGAGTAGGCATCCATAAAACTCATCAAGGCATGCCCGACTGTCGAATCAACCGGACTGTCGATCTTAGGAAGCGGATAACTGTCTTTGGGACATGCCTTGTTGAGGTCTGTGTAATGAACACACATACGCCAGGTACCATTCGGCTTCTTTACAAGCACAACATTCTCCACCCAGTAGGGGAAATTACATGGCCGAATGAACCCAGCGTCCAACAGCTTTTTAACTTCGGCAGCTGCCGCCTGACTTCTTTCCTCGCCATGATTTCTTTTCTTTTTCCAGATGGGCTTCTTTTTAGGGTCCACGGCGAGTTTGTGGACAGCAAGATCCGGGATGACGCCTGGCATCTCTTCCACTTCAAAGGCAAAAATGTCTTTGAATTCTTTCAGCAGAAGGTGCAAGTCTGCACCCAACTTAGCATAAGCAACCGTCCCAACCTTCACAGTACGCTCTGGACGGCTGTCGTCCAGAGGTATATCAACATGCTCTCCAGCCGGTTAGGGACGGAGCTCATCTGACCGTTCACCGGTCAGTGATTGCTATTTTTTCTCTTTCTTCACCTCCACCAGCTGAGGTGCCTTTCTTTTCTTCCCAGCTGCTGGTGGGGCTGGTACTGGGTCGGCATCCTTGACATTGTCAAGGTCTATTGGTTCCTGGCCGGCTGGGGCCACATTATCTTTGACGGCTGAGAGATAGCATTCCCGGGCCTTCTTCTGATCCCCATTCAAGGAACCAACAGAGCCGTCATCCCTCTCATACTTGATGAGCATGAGGGAAGGGATGATTACGGCCTTGGCTTCGTTGAGGGTTGGTCGGCCCAAAATAATGTTGTAGGCGGTCAGCTCCTCAACGATCAAGAACTTGACAACCAGGTGTCGCTCTTTTCCTTTCTCACCCAGCCGGATTGGTAAATCAACCCTTCCGACTGGGTAAACCATTCCACCCCCAAAACCAACCAAGGGGTGGGAAATCGGATGCATGCTGCTGTCATTGTATTTCAGCTTTTGCAGGCACCGGAGGCTGATGATGTCTGATGAGTTTCCGGTGTCAATAAGGATCCGTCCAACCAGCTGGTTGGCAACCTTACATTCAATGACGACCGGGTCATCATGCGGACAGCGGATGCTGCCCCTGTCCTTCTCAGTGATCAGGACGTTTGGGAAGGAGGATCTTGCAGACGCCTGCTCATCATCATCTTTGTCCATCTTTCGCAGATGGCTCTTGGTGCCCCGGATGGTAGGGCCACCGCATGAGAACCCGCCTGCTATTGTGTAGACCGGTTCCTTGTCAGTGTCCGAAATACTAGCAGGCTGGGAGGTCTTAGACGACTGCCCTAGATTCTTCTTATTAGTCCCTTTGGACTTAGAAATTTAGGACTTTAACATCCCCTTGTCATCCAGACGATCCAACCCCCGTTGAAGGCTGAAGCAGTCGTTGGTGTCATGGCCAACTTCCTCATGATATTGGCAGAATTTGTTTTTGTTCCTTGATTGAATGGAACTTTTCATTGGATTCGGCTTCTCTAGGGACAACTGGTCCTTAATTTCCATGAGGATGGAGTTCCAGTCCTTGTTAAACTCGTACTTAGGGACGTACGGTTTAAATTCTTTCTTCTTCTTCTGGGATGGCTGATCAGAGTCACTAACCGCCCAGACTTCTTTTCTTTTCTTGCTCTCTTCTTTCTTTTTGGTCGGCTGAGCAGGCCGGCTGTCTTTCTGTTTGTCAGACTTCTTGGAGTCCGACTAATTACCAGGGGTACAGAGGTCGGTTGCTTGAATATAGCTTTCCGCCTCCCTCAGGGCCACCTGTAAAGTGAAAGCCCCTTTTCTGACTAGGTCGAACTTAAAAGTCGACCCGTCTCTCAGACCCTTGAAAAAGTCTATAAAAGCTACCTCATCAGACAGTCCTTGAATCCGAATTCTAATCAGAATGAACCGCCCAACATAGGAGCGCAGCCCTTCTCTCTCCCCATGCTTAATGGTGCTCAAGTCAAGGCTTGTTTTCTTAGAAGGGATGTTCATTGAGAAGTTGGAAGCAAATAGGAAGGCAAGCTTCCTGAAACTATCAATGCACCCGGCTGGCAAATTGCCAAACCATTGTTGGGCAATGCCCTTCAACGTAGCCGGGAAGCATCGACACCAAGTGGCATCATCCAACCCTTGTAAGTACATGAGGTTGGTGTAAGCCATGAGGTGATCTTCCGGGTTGGCGGTACCATCATAGGTACCTACCAATACATTCTTAACCTTGGCCGGTTGTGCCGCCTCGGTTATCTCTCGAGTGAACGCAGAAGGTTGTTCACCCAAGCGAAGCAGACGGAGCTGTCAGTCCAGTGGCTGGACATTATGATTTGCTGCCTGACCTCCAAAGAAGGTCGGCTGCATATAGTAAGGTGGGTACTGGCCGTAGACCTGAGAAGGTACATACGGTGCAGTCCCGATCATCTGAGGGCCAGAGTGGACAGTATTACCGCCTGTCTAACTCTCATGCAAGAAAAGTGCATTCCCTGAAGAAGTATTGTTGAAGCTGTCTGGAAAATTCGACGTAGAAGCCGACTCAGACAACTGTTGATTTCTCTTCCGGTTGATGATCTCCCGGGCATCAAGAGTTGATTTTTTTGCTTCCCACCGGCTGTTGAGTCCGGCGGGTGTTATTGGTATTCCTCTTAGGAAGAAGAATTTTGGACCAATCAATGGTCCCGGATGCCTTCTCCTTTGGATGAGGAGTTGGCTGCCGATCTCTGACTGACTTCCCCTTTTCCAGAGGAGTCTTCCCTACTTGGGCCAGTTCGGATCTGAGTGATCAGATTTTTGATTTCACCCTTGAAACTTGTCATGAACCTCATGAGTTCGTCTCGGGTGACGGGAGCTGATCCACCTGCCTTATGGGTTTCCCTTTCCGGCTGCCCAGGGGGTCGATTTGTACCCGCCTGGGTGGCACCCTGCTCCAGAGTGTCTCTGTGTCGGATGCGCTTAGTTATTAGAGAGCCATCATCGGCTGCATAGGTTTCAAATTGAGGATCTTCATCCTCCTGGTCCGTAAAAACTTCCAGGTCATCGCCCAGATGCTTAGGGGGTGGTACAGACTCTTGAGCCATCTTCGAGGTACTCTCCCCACAGACGGCGCCAAATGTTTTGGGTGTTTTTGTCCCTTGGGAGAGTTACGTCACGAACTCTGGTCCGATTGAGTTGTACCTGTAAAAAAACGGAGACTCTGGGTGGTTGGAGCTCCGCCTCCGAAGGTCAAGTTAGTAACTTGAAAGGAAATAAAGAGTACGGAAATTTAGGTGGGGATCTGCTTGGATTCCAAGCTCAGGTGTTTCTCTGATGAGAGAGAATGTAGGTGTAATAAATGATTGAATATGTCCCCAAAATGGGGAAATATCTCCCTATTTATATGATCATTGGAGGACGTGCCCCTATCTAGGTCACTTGACCTAGATTTCAGTGGGCTGCGCCGTTTTACGGCGCTTCCTGGGATTTGGGCCCTTGAAGGCCGCCATTTCAGGGATGTATCTAAGGGGGTCATGTGTCAATAGGATATTAAGCCAAGTGGGCCATCCTGAACTCGACACGTGGCCTCCTCTCGTTGGTCCACGTGTCTAGGGTATTTTTACCCTAAACATTATAAAAAATAACGTAATTTTTTTTTTATGTTTTGTTATCATAAGAAAAAATTAACCTTTTACTTTTGAGTACGACTGACAAAAATTTGTGTCATGTTCTCGTTTGGTCTCATGTCAATTTCTTGTTGTTCACTAAATCTATCAAAACTAAGTACATGTAAGATAAACATAATTTGACTACTTTATCTAAATAAGTCGCTTTCAGATTGGTTTCATGTCGCCGCTTTTGACTTATGGAAAGCATTTCTCTTTTGTCCCTCTTGACCAAACCCGAAAAATTGTTGTGTTGACTCACAATTAATTTCCCGGCCATTTACATTTATTAATGTATATATCTCTAATTTCACATCAACAGATATAATTAAAATTGGATATAGATATGTAGATAAATACTACTTCCCTTAATTCACAATTATTTTCTCATTTACGTTTAATGGATGCAAATATCTTTAATTTAACATTAGAAAAATTATATTTAAAAAGAAACACTATATTATCCATTTTAATTTACCAATATTAATTATATACATGTTCTCATTTAATTTGCCTCAATGTTGATTTTATTTATTACTAATATAAACAATTTATTAATATATTACATGTTGATGATTATATACATCTATAGTAATATATTAAAAGGTGTTTATAAAACGTCCATGTGGTACGTA
The DNA here is from genome assembly GCF_001683475.1 of Chenopodium quinoa. Taxonomy (NCBI): domain Eukaryota; kingdom Viridiplantae; phylum Streptophyta; class Magnoliopsida; order Caryophyllales; family Amaranthaceae; genus Chenopodium; species Chenopodium quinoa. The sequence continues at coordinate 67,255 of NW_018744907.1, forward strand.
AATCTATACTAATATATTAAAAGGCGTTTATAAAACGTCCATGTGGCACGTAAATCCTTTTAAATTACGCCACGTCATTTACAAGCATTTCATGATGCCACATCACGTTACCTAAGTAACCATTTTACTTCATATAAAAATATAAGGTTAAGGGGATTCGAACACTCAACCACTTATGAAAAAGTTGGCTATCTAACCATCTTAGCCCATCATCAAACATGTTATAGATATGAAAAAGAAATGTATATAAGTTTAAACCACATAATTCAATTATTAGAAGAAAAAAAAACACATTCAATATGTTGATTTTATATTTCAAAATCCTTTAAAAAAAATCTCAGTACAATAGCACGATAACAAAGGTAGCAACCCGAGGCATCGCCCGGGCCACTCACTAGTTAATCGTTCAAAAGTAGTGTACGTTGGGTTAGTAGGAGAGAGAAATAATAAAATATTTATGCAAGTGGGAGTTAGTGGAAGAGAAAAATAATAAAATAGTGGTAGACCCTTACCAAATTAGAAGTTTTGCAATTATTATGAAACGTATGTAAAAGAAAAGTGTTGCGATTATTACGAAACGGATGGAGCACCATTTTGTAATTTTTTTTTTTGAATAAACCTTATACTACTCTCTTCGTTTTTTTTTTGGAATAGCAAAAATATTTCATTAATTAAAAGTCATACGGCATCTACAATAGAGATTCGACTTTAACAAATACATAAGATATTAAATCAAATAAAATTTTCCATCATAAAAACTACGACCGACGAGTAGATCTTGCACTGTGGAACATCTCCCGCTTATATCGCTGGAAAATACAGCCTTGTTGGAGGGACAATTTAGATCCTTTGTAGCCGTGAGAATTTTTTCTTCTGATTCATCTGTCTGCATTTGAAAACTTGATAACTTTTTCACCAAAGAAATAATTTCACGACAATCCATTAGATATAATATCATGGATTTATAACTAAGAAATTTCTCCCCTGAAAAGAGGAGATAAACCTTGTATTTCGAAAAGAGGTCGAAAAATCGATGGAAACCCTTCAAAATTCAACAATGGAGGATTGGAGGCTAGGGTTTGGAGAGAAGAAGGAGGAGAGAGGCTTTTATGAATTTACGCTCTCCGTATATAAGTAAGTGAAACGATTCTCTTTTGCATGTATGTCAATGCAAAACTTCAACTAATTAAATAAAAATATTAGTAGAATGCTAAAACTTAGTAGAATGCTAATTTTCTATGATTTCAAACATTAGAAACCTAAGACTAGTTGTAATTGACATGTTATGATAGATAAATAGCTCATTAGATAAGAAATGTAGAAAATGGGCAAAGTAGTAGTGAAATAGGCGATTTCGGGTAAAAGTCGTCCTAAAACTTAGTAGAATGCTAATTTGCTATGATTTCAAACATTAGACACCTAAGACTAGTTGTAATTGACATGTTATGACAGATAAATAGCTCATTAGATAAGAAATGTAGAAAACGGGCAAAGTAGTGGTGAAATAGGCGATTTCGGGTAAAAGTCGTCCTAAAACTTAGTAGAATGCTAATTTGCTATGATTTCAAACATTAGACAACTAAGACTAGTTTTAATTGACATGTTATGATAGATAAATAGCTCATTAGATAAGAAATGTAAAAAACGGGCAAAGTAGTAGTGAAATAGGTGATTTCGGGTAAAAGTCGTCCTAAAACTTAGTAGAATGCTAATTTGCTATGATTTCAAACATTAGACACCTAAGACTAGTTGTAATTGACATGTTATGATAGCTTAATAGCTCATTAGATAAGAAATGTAGAAAACGGGCAAAGTAGTAGTGAAATAGGCGATTTTTGGTAAAAGCCGTCCTAAAACTTAGTAGAATGCTAAATCGGGCAAGTTTGAACGATGTTTGAAATATTTAACATATATACATTATTATTTTTAAATTATTAGTTTGAATTTTATGTAATATATGAATGATTATGTTTAATGTTTGGTATTTTTTTCTTTTCAAAGGTTTGTAAGATTCAAAGGGAAGACCCTTTGACAAAGGAAGAAGTTGATGAAATTCGCGACATGTGGGATTTTTTTTGTGACATTTGATGGCATCTAGGTAGAATATATAATATATATGTGTTAGTTAGATAATGAATGAGATTGATTTTTTTTTTTTTAATTTATGAACAATTAATATTTAGTTACTATATCTTTTTTAATTAAATCCATATGTACATTATATTACTTATTTGTAATTTGTACTATACATTATTTATAAGTTTTATATATCTTATTATTATTATGCATTTTATTTTTATTGAATTATTATTATTCCAAAATTTGTAATATTTTTAATTAATTATTATTAATTATTAATATTAATTAATAATAATAATAATAATTTTTAAATTACAGATTAATGTGCATATCAAAACAGGTCACTAGTAATATTATTATTATTAATTATTATATATAAAAAAAAATTACAAATGGGAAGCGGTTTGGCGCCAAAACCGCTTGCCATTTGCACTGGACATAATGTTATGTGCAGTGCAAATGGCAAGCGGTTTTGGCGCCAAACCGCTTGCCATACCCCCCAAATGGTAAGCGGTTATGAACCGCTTGCCATTTACATGGCAATTGGGAAGCCCCCTAAACCCATGCGGTTCAAAACCGCTTCCCATTTGGGGTTTTGAACCGCTTCCCATAATGTTTTTTCTACTAGTGATTGCATATTAATAACCTATTCAATGAGATGATTCTAACAAATACCTACAATATTATATTTATTCTTATGTATAAATCACAAACATTAGTCAAAGTGAATTAAATTAAATATTTAAAACGTTTCAATTCACTTATTATTTAAGTACAGAGGGAGTATCGATTTTTAGTTACTTCATATGCATTATACTTGTACATGTCGTCAAAAGTAAGTTATGTATTTAATAGGTTATGTCACTGCGCAACCTTTTAGGATAACACCCTCCGTGTCCCCCCCCTACTCTTCATCTCTATCTTTTAAACTCTTATAAATCTTTTGATTTCGGTAATGCTTATCCTCTGTATCCTCTCCCATCTTTATATTATGTTGTGTATTACATAATAATACTCTGTAAAATTGATCGCAAGTTAGTGAACACGATTTTTTATTCGTGTTTGAGGTAAGCACTTCACTACGTGAAAAAATGAATTTGACACCGGTTCAAACCCGGCCTAAGGCACCGGTTTGAACCGGTGCCAATTTGGGGGGTGCCAAAAAGGGGTTTAAAAAGGCACCGGTTCAAACCGGTGCCAAAAATCGAAATTGGCACCGGTTAACCGGTGCCAAAAAGGCCCACATGAAATTATTTCAAAGTTTTTGGCACCGGTTAACCGGTGCCAAAAACCCCCCAACAATAATTTTTTTTTTTTTGTTGTCATTTTTCACTTAAAAATTAAATTGACTAAAATAAATAAAAACAACAACATATTAATCGAATATCATTGAGAATATAACCGAAATTTACAGTATATAATCAAGAAAAAATTACAATATACGAATTATAAAATTAAACAATTACAACATATAAATAAATAAAAAAGAACTACAATATAAATAAATAAAAAAGAACTACAATATAAATAAAAAAAAAATATTACAACATCACAATAAAAAAAAAACCCAAACATGTAAATCAATATTTTTGATCCTTGATTCTTGATTCTTCGAATTATGTGCAATATTTTGGGCTTGCAAAGCAAATAGTATACCTGCGCCAATTAGTTCATCCAACAAATCCAATTAAAATGTAATAGTTGCGAAAATTAGTTAAAAACCCAGAAAATTAAAAAAAAATCGAAAAAATTAAAATAGAAAAAAAATTAAAACCCAGAAAATCGAAAAAATTAAAATCGAAAATTAGTTAAAACCAAGAAAATCCAGAAAATCCAGAAAATGAAGAAAAAATTAAATTAAAACCCAGAAAATCGAAAAAAAAATCGAAAATTAACCCAGAAATCGAAAAAACAAATAATAATCGAAAAATGAATCAAAATCGAAAAATAAATAATAATCCCAAAAATTGAAAAAATACTCAAACCCAGGAAAAATTTAAATCGAAAAAACACAGAAAAAAAAACTTGAAATCGAAAAAAATTCAAAATCTAAAAACAAAACCCAGAAAACAACCCCAAAAACGCATGTATGAACCCAAAATAACGATTATTTTAATCGAAAATTAACCAAGAAAAATTGAAATGCTAGCCATAACCCAGAACTCGATTAATTAACCAACAAAAATCGAAAATAAAATCGAAAATTAACCCAGAACTCGATTAATTTGGGAAGAACGAAACGGTGGTCTTGGTTGTTGGTCTTGGTGGTGGTCTTCGCCTCTTAGGTGGTGGCCTTTGGTGGTGGAAACGAGTGAGAAGGGGAGGATAATCTAGGAAGAACGAAAGAGGAGAAAGAGAGAGAGAAGGAGATGAGATCGAAGGAGATGAGATCGAACAGAGATAGAAGGAGGAGAGAGAAAGAGGAGGAGAGAGAAAGAGAAGGAGGAGCGGCTGAGGAAGTGAGGGAGATTAGGGTTTTCTTGGGTTTATATGGGGCGGTTTTTTTTAAAAAAAAATTATATAGATGAACCGGTTTAGTGGCACCGGTTCAAACTGGTGCCCTTTGTATTTTTGGCACCGGTTTGAGCTGAACCGGTGCCATTGTTCTTGGTCTGAAATTCCGCCCATTTTTGGCAGGTATTTGGCACCGGTTTGGCCTGAACCAGTGCCTTTTGGGGGTTGCCTTTTTGTATTTTTCTACTAGTGCTTGAAAGTTTTTTACTTGTCCTTTTTTTTTTATGTGATGTTAGATACGAAGTATTTTACGATTACTAATGAGTATTTCATAATGCCCCATCTCTATAATAATTGACACATTTTGACTTTATTTACGTTATCTTTTAGAGCACACCACCCTAATAATGTATATATTTATCGCATATATCTTTGTATTAATATATAAAATTAATATTGCATATACTAATACATAGAATCTAAGATTGTTTAATTTAGTGATAGATCCTTTATTATATAAAAAAAAAAAAAAATTATGACAACACATGTATCTTAGAAGAGAAAGTAACAATTAATGAACGAATTATCAAATATAATAGTTGAAAGATAAGTGAAACTACTAAATTATAAATAGATAAATGACAAATAATAAAAATATCAATGTTAGACTACGATCAGATGATCATTGTACAAAATCAATCATTTGGCAAAAAGGGGCACAATGGAAGCTTTTTCGATGCACTCTTGAATTATTTACTAAGTAAGTTTATTGAATCAGATCAAGATGATTTACGAATGTGAGACAACTATATGTTATACTTAGTAATTAAATAAATTATAAACATTTTGTGTGCAGTGTCAGGATGAATATATTTACACATACTATTACTAATATAAATTATGTATGGCAATATATTTTATGCCTGCAATTGTAAGTGGGTATGTAATAATCCATTTTTTTTCGTGAGTGCCAAATATATATATATATATATATATATATATATATATATATATATATATATATAATATTATGTTGTAACAAAAAAGGAAATAAAGTTGAAAATGAGATCACTCATATTATAGTAGATTTACTTTATAAAAAAAATAAAAATAAAAAAAAGTAAAGGAATTCAATTACTTGGGTTTAACTTTGTAGGTAGTAGATGATAAACCATAACAATAAAGGAATTAATTAAAAACATGACATCCTAAGATTTTTAACTCCTAGGAGCGAGGAAGGGACCTTGCATACACATACCTTGACTTTAGAGCTTAAGCAACTCTGCCAATCTTGGCCAACACTTGGGCTCTCATGAGTACTTCAGAAAAACTATACTCCAGTCTTCCCTTGAAGGAGGCCACCCCTCGTACTCACGTAGGTGTTTCAACCTATGTGTTATACACACACATTCCTAGCAAATTCAAAGGTCTTTCCCAGTAGGCTTAAACACATTTAAGCACCTTACAAACCAGAGAATTACATGCAATGGAATTAGAACATTAAGAACAAAAGTTCAACCCTTTTGGTGTCATTATCAATCCTGTTTCAAGAGCCACTGGGCTAAAGGTCTTAACTCACTTAAGAACCTTCATCAATCCCTGCTCAGAAAACAACTGGACAAATGACATTAAGAGACAAGCTCATCCTAGCACAATCTAACTGGTAAAACTTACCACTCATAAAGAGTAATAGATTCAAACACATGATAAATAACTAACAAATCCACATGATTCACGACAATGAAACAATTAAACCAAGACAGGTTCCAGATTCATTAAAAACCAAAGTATCATGTCACATAGCTTATAGCTACAATTTCAAGTCATTACAACATAGGTCCTAGACCCATACCAGTTGATGATTCCACCACCAGTCTACGATTTAACCCCTTAGTAAAGGGATCTGCCAGGTTCTTCTCCATTCGAACATAGTCCAACGAAATAACCCCATTCACAATAAACTGCCTCACAAACTCATGTCTGACTCTTATGTGCCTTTTCTTACCATTGCAAACACTGTTCTTAGCAACACATATAGCAGCTTGTGAATCATAACGCATTGACACAGGTGGTGTCGGCCTCCCCCACAAGGGAATATCAATAAGCAAATTCCTAAACCAATCTGCTTCTTGAGTAGCAAGATCCAATGAGATGTACTCACCTTCCATTGTCGATCGATCTATACACGTCTGCTTTCCAGACTTCCATGAAATTGCACCCCCACTAAGGGTAAAAACATAGCCATTGGTAGAACTTGTTTCATCGCTATCCGTTACCCAATTTGCATCACAATACCCTTCAAGAACCAAAGGATGACCAAGAAAATCCAATCCCCAAGTCATGGTTCCACACAGATATCTAAGCACATGCCTCAAAGCAACCCAATGTTGCTCACTAAGACAATGAGTGTAGCGATTAAGTCTACTAACTGCGAAAGCAATATCAGGGCAAGTGCAATCATTAAAAACACCAGACTACCAAGCACCTTAGCATATTCAGTTTAAAAAACACTATCTCCCACATTTTTCACCAAAGTTCCAGAAGGATCAAAGGGCGTCCTCAATGGAGGCAAATCAAAATAATTAAAGTTCTTCAGAATTTTCTCCACATAATGCGACTGAGACATAAAATAATATTTCTTGGTCTTAGTAACTTTAACACCAAGGATCACATCTACCTCACCCAAATATTTCATCTCGAACTTTGAATTCAAATATTTCTTAGTTTCATTTATGACATACATATTTGTGCCAAATAGGAGCATGTCGTCAACATATAGTCATAATGTCACACATTGGGCACCAAAAATTTTTAAGTACACACATGCATCACTACCATTAATGACAAAACAAAAACTAAGAACAGTTTTATGAAATTTTTCATACCATTGCTTCGGAGCTTGTTTCAAACCATACAAGGATTTCTTTAGTCTGCACAACTTATTCTCCGTGCCAGGAACTACAAAACCCGGAGGTTTCTCCATGTAGATCTCCTCCTCCAAATCGCCATTCAGAAAAGCTATCTTAACATCCATCTGATGCACAATTAATTTGTAAGATGAAGCTAAGGCAAACAAAACACGAATAGTTTCAATTTTAGTCACAGGAGAATAAGTATAAAAATAATCAAGGCCAAATTTTTCAGTGAACCCTCTTATCACCAATCTAGCTTTGAACCTTTCCACGGTGCCATCGGTTCTCATTTGTCTCTTGAAAATCCACTTGCACCCAATAACGCTACTTCCTTTTGGCAAGTCCACGAGCTCCCATGTCCCGTTAGACATGATTGAATCAAGCTCACTGTTCAAAACTTCCTTCCAGAAGGTTGCATCTACTGAGCTCATAGCTTCTTCGAACGTTTTTGGATCTTCATCCACAACCTGTAGACATAACATGATCTCATCTAGCCCATACTCGAATTCACCAAGATTTCCACACTTTGATATAAAGGCTGTTAGGAAATCCGGCCCAAAGTTTGTCTCCACTCTCTGCCTTTTAATTCTCCTAGGTTGAATTTCACTTTCAATCCTAGGGGAAGAATCTTCTGGCTTTGTAGATGAAGAAACTGAAGAAACATCGTTAGTAACTAAATTTTTCTTCAACAAAAATACCTGTTCAAAGAACTCTGTATCATGGGATTCACTTATAGAGCGATCTTCCAGGCTCATAAACTTGTATGCGGCACTATTCTCAGCATAAACAATGAACACTGTATCATAGGTCCTAGAACCTATCGTTGAGCGCTTGAACGATGGATAACCCACCTTAGCTAGACACCCCCACACTTTCATGTGATTCAAGTTTGGAGCATAACCCTTCCATATCTCATATGGCGTCTTGTCTAACTTCTTGTGAGTCACTCTGTTCTGTACATAATTTTCTGATAGAACCGCTTCCCCCAACAGATTATCTGGCAACTCGGAACTCAAGAGCATTGCATTCATCATCTCCTTCAAGGTCTTATTTTTCCTTTCTGCGACACCATTTTCTATGGAGTATACAGGGCAGATACTTCATGAATGATTCCCTCACTTTTACATAGATCTTTGAGGAAATCGGAGCCATACTCTCCACCCCTATCTGAGCAAACTCTCTTTATTTTCCGCTCCAACTGATTTTCTATTTATGTCTTATACACAAGAAAATTGGACTCAGCTTCATCTTTTGTTCTCAAAAGATACACTCTGATATATCTCGAATAATCATCAACGAAAGTGATGTAGTAGTGTTTCCCGCCTCTACTTTCCAAGTTCTTAAAGTCTGCTAAATCTGAATGAATTAGCTCAAGTGGTGTGGTCTCTCTCTTTGTGACAGTTTTGTAAGGTTTCTTCACAAATTTAGACTCCGCACACACTTCACATTTTTCAAGTCCATCTAATGACATGTTTGGGAGCAAATTTAAACTCTTCATTTGCTTCAATTTCGTTGCACCAACATGACCCAATCTACTATGCCATAATTCAAAGGACTCAACAATATAAGGAGAAGTAGAAATCTTATTCATTGAAGAAACAGTTACAATCTCAAGGACAAATAGGCCCCTACTAAGGTAACCTTTTCCAACATACTCCCCATTACGGGTTAACACAAGTTTATTAGCATCAAAACTAACTTAACTCCTACTTTGCTCAACAAAGCACCATAAATCAAATTTCTACGAAGAGAAGGAACATACAATACATTGTAAAGAGCCAATGTCTTCCCTGAAGTCAGCTTCAGAACCACCTTGCCCCTCCCAAGTACCTCAGAGCTGCTTGAATTTCCCATGTAGACTTGTTCACCTTCCTTTGCCTCTTCCATACTGACAAACAGTTCCTTGTTAGCACAGAAGTGTCTAGATGCACCAGTGTCCACAATCCATTCAGTGTTGTTCTCAACCAAGTTGACTTCAGAGACAACTGCAGCGATGACATCTTCATCCTCATTCTCAACCAGATGAGCCTGACCTTTGTTCCCTCCACTTGACTTCAGATTTTTCTTCTTCTTTGTTCTTGCATTGTGCAACAAAGTGCCCCACATGGCCAACACTTGACAATGTTCTTCTTCTCAATCTTGCCCTTAGCTTGGAGACTTCCCTTCTTCTCAGACTTCCCCTTCTTGGCACGATTGTCACCTGATTTCCTGTCAGAGTTAGTATTAGATTCAACAAGGTTAGCTTTGACTGCTAACACGTTCTTTGGCTTAGAGGAAACATACTTAAGCCTATTGGCTTCCTCAATCTTCATGTGGCTCACAAGTTCTTCTTGGGTTAAATCCCTCTATTTATGCTTGAGGTGATTTCGATAATCAGACCAGGAATTTGGTAATTTCTCAATTAAAACATTGGCTTGAAGGATTTCACACATCTTCATACCTTGAGCAAGAATCTCAGCAACATAATTTTCATACACATGGACTTGGTCCATGATAGGCTTAGAGTCAACCAATTTAAGGTTCAACCAATTTCCAGTTACCTACTTCTTTTTCCCGGCATCATCAACACCATATTTCTTTTCTAAAGACTCCCACAACTCCTTAGCAGATTTCATATTTACATACAAATCAAAGATGTTGTTTTTCATGATGTTCAAAAGATGACCTCTAACAAACTTATTATCATGATCAAATTTCCTGATTTCACATTCATTAACAATAACAGTAGTGGTCCTCTGGCTAGGATCAAATTCTTTATTCCTAGGAACAGGAGTACTAGGAATTTCAATCATAGCATTGGTTTGTTCAATAGGTTTTGGGGCATCCTAAAACAAAACATAATCAACCTCTACTTGTTCAAAAGCAATCAACATCCTTTGTGACCATCTCTTATAATTAATTCCATCAAGAGACTCAACCTTAGACAGATCTAGGAATAAACGAGTTTGAGAATTGCTAGTCATGATATCAACAGAACAAATAAAAATATTTTCGCTTCTAAATTGTTGGTAAAATAACTGTTGAAATCAATAACAAACAAAAGATTAGAACTTTCCTGGATTGAAGATCTCAAACTCAAGTCGCGCCGTGGAACAATAATCCACTGCCTTAGAAGCAACATACGCCACCACCGGTACAAGTTTCCTAGTGACGCACGCCCCCCAAGTTTAACGCACCTCTCTCCGTATTCCATGCACCCGAACCCGAAGAGTGAAATTGCTCAAGAATTGTTCAGATCTCAAAGGGTAGGTTTGTGTTTGAGGTTTTGAAAGTGAATGAATGAAGATAGAAAAGGAAAATGCTCTTATTTATATGTGTCCCAAAATTAGAAGACAAATAAATCAAACCGACCTAAGAAAAAAGGCGGGCCCAATCGGGCAACCAGCCGCTCGATCGGGCACGAGATGAAATTTCCCAAACCTGGTGTCGCACCCGGTCAGGCCACACCCGCCCGGTCGGGCGATCTGGAAATCCCACCCCGGGCGAGAAATCGGGCAAGAGCCGCCCGATCGGGCTCGTCAAAACTCAACTCCGTCGCCCAGTCAGGCGAACCACCGCCCGGTCGGGCGCGAGAGCCCTCCTTTTTTCCTTAGCCAATTTTGCCCAGTCGGGCGAACCACCGCTTGATCGGGCACGAGAATCTTCCGTTTGCATTACCATTTCTAACAGTAGCACGGGGCGATCCAACTTGTATAGTAAGTGTGCATCGTTAGTTGTTTTAAACAAGTCCTATCCAAGCTTATTTCGAAAAAATCATGCTTTCGTTCAAAGTCGACAAATGAGCGACAATGTTATTTTTTTGAAAAAAAACTCTTCAATAACACGGATGGTATTCACATTAGTAGGATGATTTACTTTATAGCCACACTTTGGAAGTTATGGAATTACATTAGCCTGTAAATGCTGCTTGTGAGAATCGAACTTATGTTCTTTCCTTAGAAAAGTTATGCCTCAACCGCTAGTCTAGTGAGCATATATAATTATTAACTGCAATATTAATATTTATAAACTTTTTGCTTTTTTGCTGGGTCACGTGACCTACCAGGCCACCATGCCCAAAGGTAGATCTCACTAGTTCCAATCAGTTCGGTTTCAAATTTCCTTCTCTCATAAAATATTCAGTTTAGTTCAGCTTAGTAAATCGGACATGTCCTTAGGAGGATGGAAATTCATGCCTCTCTTTTCTACATTTGCCGGAGATTGCCTATTTACAACCACCAAGTTTTCATTTTGTTCGCGATTGTAAACTATTTTTTTATGTTTTGTACTGAAATTGTTCGCGTTATATGAACAAACAAGGGCGGAACCAAGGGGGCTGGGGTGGGCCTCCCTCTAAGTTTTAGTAATTTGATATATGTTGCTTTAATTCATGTTAGTTGTAACATAGATGAGTTAATTTTGGGTGAAAATATAAAGATTTTTTTCTAGCTTTAAGGGTCTGTTCTCGTACAATTATTTTCAGTTCCGTTTAGTTCCTAATGTCCTTCTCTAATAAAATATTCATTTCAGTTCAGTTCAGCTCAGCTCTAATAAGTTCAGTTCATCTGAATTCAGTCAATAAGAACAGGCCCTAAGTTCGAACCTTCTCTCAAACATTTTTTTTTGATCTCATTTTTTTTTTTTTTAAATTTCAACATACTTCATACTATTTTTATACGGAAATATTACTACATATATTTCGCTTGCCCCCCTATAAAAAATTCTGATTCAGCCACTGTGAACAAATCAACTCTTTTGCACCCCTAACTAATAACTATACAAAAATTAGGGGAGGGGGTGAGCAAAACAAGGACCTATTAAAATTTCTCAGGTCAAAGCCTACTACAAGAAGTTCCTCGAAATTAGAACCAGAACCGAAACTTGAACAACCGAGTGCGAGTGCCCATCATTTCATAAACTGGATCAAATTTTTTTCCAATTCATTTAGGAAAAAGATGTCTTGCATGATTTGGACATAAATACGGTTATGAATTATGATAGGCTAAAGTTGTCATTCTGTTCGCTTTTTCTTTTTAAAACTTGGCTTGGATTGATTTATGATGTAGGCTGCTAAGTGCTAACACAGCAGTTTTATCCGGTTGTGGTTCTAGCATCTAGGTACCTGATATTAACACTGGTATTAATGGGGTTTTGGCTCTGAAAAATTGAGGACTTGAACTGAAACACGTTGCAATAAGTTCTCTATTTTGCTACTCGTAATTGCTAGTTCCTAACAAGTTCCGGTTTCAATTCAAGTGCCCTGATTTTTTTGCTCACCCCTAACAAAAATCATACACAAAAATAATGAATCTATTTACTTTACATAATAGTTTAATACAGACCAAGCACAAAAATGATGATGCAGATTATAAACCCCATCATGTTCACGAACACATTTTTTTTTTGGTTGCTTTTGAAGAAAATAAACGCACTATAAAACAAGAAATGACATTCACTAGATTTACAGAGGTAATTTTTTTTTATTCTTTTGAAAATTAAATAGAAGTAGTCAGAACCTGTTCAAGTCTCAGGTAAAGGTGGGAAAACTTTTTGAATAAAACCTAAGAAACGTTGAGAGTAAAAAGTTGGGTCGACTGCTGATATGGACAATGAATCGAATTGAAGAGATTTATACGCATGCTCGATCTTCTTGCTCATGTTATAATCCTGCAGTATATCAATTATACCTAAGTATAAGACGACATCATAAGCCTCATGATGTGGTGCTTCAGACTCCCCTAGAGTACGCTCCGCTCTTGCTGGCATGTTCACTCCAAGTTGGATTTGAAGCCTAACAAAAGAAAAATCAAAAGATGGAAACCATCAATTTAGACCAAGAAGTATTCATGATAAGGTGCGGATGGAATTAGCAGAAAACCATAGTCATTGTCACCCTTAGCTAATATGACAAAAATCCATACTCCATCCTATATTCAAGTTTAGAAAGATATGGCAGGGTCGCATGTAGATTATGCAGAGGTTCAGAGAGAAAAAGGTGGGCAGGTGCGGCTGCAAGGCCTAATATTAGAGAGAAGAGAGATAAACCTTGCTACAGTGAGTGTGTAAACTTAAATTGAGACAGCCACTATTGGTTTATATTACCTTTTATATAAATCCTCGGATGAAGAAAGTATCATGCAAGAAAGTATATATAGGCAACCACCACTAGAGAAGATGCACATGCGAAGTTTCTCTTGGCTCTGCTTCTAAATTTCCAATAGCCTAGCTTTCCGATTCATCAACAGATGACAATATAACACCCTCAACTCTCAGTCAAGAGAATAGCAAAATGGTAAAGAATATGAAAGGATAACAAGTTTATCCAGCTTTTTCCAACCTACACTTCGTTTTTATAATTTAATAATATTTTTTATATCGAATTTGTTAACTTCAATTCAGAATGTCCTTTAAAAGAGACAGACAAAACCACTAACTGGAAGTCAAAGACAGTAGTATTGACAGCTAGACAAGCAGCATGCCTCAACACTCAAAAAAAGTGACTAAGCTCACATAAACACATTATATGACCAAATGAAACCTTATTTTCCCAACAATGACTTAGTTTCATGGTTACCCTAAAGGTCATTTAGTCTCATATTTGTCCTTTTATTCACAAGCAGTGGCCCGCAGAGGGTGAATGTCCCATCACAAATGAAACCAATCAATTTAAAAAAATAAAAAAAAAAAAAACAAAAATTGTCAAAGGAAAAATGAAAACAATAAAGCACATACAGATGTCTGGTGGACATGATGAGGAAAACCTTGAAAAGAGAGTTACATACCTAGCCGTGCCCGGAAGGAGCAAATCCACTTCTTCATGACCTGCAGCAGAAGCTGCCCGCAATCTACTGCCTCTTATATGAGAACCCACAACGACACTGCTGTCGTCTCCTCGTGGAACCAGTACAAGGCTTTGCGGATAAGCAAACATGCCATCATCCCAAGCATCTGCCATTGTGTCCATTTTAAAATATATCAAAATGTAGAAAAATTGCACATAGAACATTGCACTTTTTAGAAAGTTCATGGGTTACCAACAAACAACATTAACTTGACAAGCGTTAGAAGGAAAAGATTGATGACTTTAACAGTCATCTCCACTTCAACAAGCGTTTGTACCACTGGTAATAGATCAAGTTCACTCAAAATTCTATGTTCCTATTAGATTACAGTTTCCTTCAACACTGTAACCATACATGGCTCTGCTAGTGATTTAAGAGCAAAGTTTACAAGCCCAATGTCATTCAACAACAATGATGCTGTAAGGCAAATAACACCTATGGAAGGAAAGAGTGGAGAATAAGACCATGTTTGTCCAAATTGATGCTAACAACAAAGTTCAAGGCACGTTTGCTAATGGGAATGAATTCGTAAATTTGTAAGGAAAATCTTATGCCAGCGCCAAGGGATTGCATTACCAAGGGCAGTAGTACGACACTTTCCTTGCTAAATTACAACTTAAACCCATTCTCACTACCTCTGTTCATTACCAACAACTAAAAGGGCCTTCATGGGTGGAGAAAGAAATCTGGCATCATGCATATAATTCATCCAAGAAAAATCTTACTTGAAGGGGTAAAATATTGACATTTTCTCCTCTCCAAGTACATATATGGTCATATATAATATGTAAGAAAATAATGGACTAAGCTCGACTGCTATATAATTGGATGGTATAAATATTATCAGAGTGAAAAAAAATTGATCCATTTGATCCAATGTGGACTTGTTTAGGCAGCACTAGCATATGTTTCTGCAAGTCAGAAATTTAATAATAAACCTCTTTTTGAAAGCTCTTTCAATCCTTACCTGTACACTTCTGAAAAAGCTACATTTCAAAAGCAACATTTCATATCAAGGAAAATAGTTGGTAGTAGCTTAGAAACAAACCTTCTTCAGCTACAACGCCCAAACCATCTGAATTCATGCTCCTAGTACGAGACATGATTGAACGGAGGTGCTGAGGAGCACGATAATGCACTCCTAACAAAAGACTGTAATCCATTATGTGCTGTGACTCCAAGAATTTACTATCAGTCTCAATCTGGCTGCAAATTTCCATACAGAACTAATCAGAAATGAAAACCACCTGATCATACATAAATCAATAATTACAAATTCCTGTTCAGTCATGATAGAAAGAATTTCAAAATGGATGATAAGATCAGATGGCCTGAAAGCTCACAGAAATACTTCAAAGATATAAAAATGTTCCAATTATCATAATCATATCGGTAAATCAAAACTTTGTTAATCCATCCATCTCACAAGGCAAATAATAAAAGAGACATTCAATAGCTTATATGTTTACAGGATGTGACAGTAACATATCTTCTATATAGCTAAATCATCATTTTGATAGAAAGATACCCATTCTCACTCTCCCCAGTACATAATAAACAACTTTCTTTTCTCAACTTGACTCTTCCAAGAGTATTGACTTGGTGTCTTTGGAATTTTAAAGAAATCAATGAGACTTAACTCATACAGGGTCATGTGTAACAAGAGGTCTGTCACTCTGTCATACTTTCTTAATCCAACATTGAGAGAGAGGAAAGCAAAGGGCTGCTTTGGCTATATAATTGCGTTAACAAATTTTTTGGAAAAGAAAGGTTCAATAGAGTATGATTGACATTTGACACGGTGATATAGCAAATCACGGGAATTAATGATTTAACAGGATCCCCACTTTGTAGTTACTAAGGCCAGTGAGAAGGTCAATGTAAGCAAAGCAAAAAAGGATACAAAGTCCAATGACATACACATATTACGACACAAACAATTAAAATTTATAGTAACTTACTTTAATAGTGCCTCCCTCCAAGAGTGCTCTAAGTAAAAGCTGTAGTTTAAATCCAAATCTTTAAGAATTGTGTTTTCATCAATTTCAACTTTATCTGCTGAGCGCCCTAGAGAAGATCCCTTCAAGTCAAACCTTCGATGAATCCTTAATTCAGTGCAGAACATATTTCCCATCACCACAAATCTAAACTGCAAGAAACCAAATCATGACAAAGTTAAGGCTCTAGGGACTCGATCCAAATCATAAACGAACGCTTTCAAGATGACAAATGGTCACCAAAAGAATATGAACCTTAACTAGAAAACTACAACTACATTTTTAGTTACCTCCTCCGTTTCGACATAATGGTTACACTTTTCTTCTCTAATAAACCAAGGTGATCACTAAGATAATAAGAGAGAGAAGAGTAAAAGGTAGAACATTGTACAAAAAGAATAAAATAATGTACAGTAGAGACATTGTAATCAAAGAACACTCCCTCCGTCCCTATTTACTCGACACTCTTTCACCCGCACATAATTTCATGCAAACTCATTGCCTTTTAATTTTATTCTGTGACAGTAACTAGAAGTCGTAGGACATTTTTTTTTAATTATAAATGGTGGGTAGTGGAGTTTTTTTTTTTTTTTCCCTTCTTTTAAAAAAATATTATATTTTGTGGGTAGTTGGAGATTTTATTATATTTAGTTGGTGCTGAGGTATTTTCTTATTATAGTTTGTGGGTAGTAAATCCAAATTTAAAAGAGAGAAATAATTATTAACAAAAAAAAAAGGGGGGGGGGTCTATGCATTTTAAGGAAAGATAGAGAAATGTGTCAAGTAAATAAGGATGCCTTTATGTGGAAAGTTATCAAATAAAGAGAGACCGGGGGAGAAATAAAACAAGGCAAGTGGGGGCAAATGATTAGAAATAGTACTAAAATATTCTGCGTCATATGACCCAAAGTCCTAAACTATTAATTTGAAACAACCAAGATAGAAAAATGTAACTACTATCTCAAAACAAAGGGATTAAATTAGGAAAAGGTTTAACTTTAAGATAAACTATAAAACTCCCAATGGTAGTTTATGTTGTTACTTAAAAGAGTAAAAACAGTACAACTATGTTACCTTTTGACCACTAGAAGGTTTGATCCTGTGAAGGCCGAAAAACTTGGTAATAAGTGTATTGTCATATGTACGCACATGGTGGTGATACTCAGGAAGCATCCGCAAAAGAACCTAAATCAATGCACACTGTTAGCAGAAGTTGATCATAAATTCCACACAATTTTTGCAACAGAAAAATAGCAGATTGACATTTATAGCCTTCAATCTAGTTAAGCAGTAGTAAGCAGCATAGTGAAATTCACATAAAGACAAGCTTATTAGAGCAACCAAGCAAGCAAAACATCAACAGCAGTGCCACTTATGTCTACTATTGATGATTGATCAATTTTCAAACTTAAGCCTAGTTTCACAGATACGCAGGTATACCTCCTTTCAAAATAGATTATTAAACATCTAACCAAACAAAAGGAATACAATCAATACATTGCCTCACTTGGCTCACATGCCTACAAGCTTATTTGTTACTCAAACCAAAACTTACATACTCCAGCAGGCTTTGAATACAATCAGTACACTATGAACCTTTCTGGCCAAAGATGGTCTAAACAATCCCAGTGAAACCTTACGGAATCTTCTAGTAGACTTTCAAATTTAGAACATCATGTATTCATCTTCAAAAGATGATTGATATAATCTCGAGTTTCAGTGAATATATGAAGGGAATAACTGGCAAACAAACAAAATAAAAAGTATTCCCATGCTGCTAACATCAATATGTATAGAAATTTAATATGTTAAAGCTGAAAGGAGGGCATCAATAGTTAGTAATGAGAATTGTTGAGTTTTGATTTGACATACAAGATCTAGAAGCAGCACCTACAATGTTGGAATTCGGAACGAGAATAAAACGAAGACAAAAAAGAGAGAGAAAATTGGATGGGAAAAGACTTATGGCATCTTCTAACAGATGTAGAAGTTTCAGTGAAACAAGATAGAAGCAAATGTTAGAAAGGCATCCATTCTCTAGATGCTTATTAAGCTATTATTATAGTAAAAGTGTATAAAATGTAGTAACCTCTATTTTCTTTAGTTGATGTTATTATAGTTCTACACCGTTTATTTGGTTGATAACCACTATTGATAAGATGCAGTATGCGACTGAGTGAAATTGGCATCACATACTACTACATTCCTTATAACAAAAATGACTTGTATCTACACCGTTTATTTGGTTGATAACCACTATTGATAAGACGCAGTATGCGACTGAGTGAAATTGACATCACATACTACTACATTCCTTATAACAAAAATGACTTGTATAATTCAATTTTATAGTTTGGTTAGTCACTCTATCACTTTTGATGTTATTCGTATATCTTTCTGAAACAAGCTCCACACATGTTTACACTATCACAAATTCACGGGTCTACATAACCTTGGTCTCCTAGACTGCTGATGGCAGAATCCATTAAGAATTGCTGTTTTTATTGCTCCAGACTAAACACAGCCTGTGTACTGTACAAAGTTGTTAACAGGGCAGGAGATTACATTTGGACCAACCAAGAATTTTATGAACCAAACATATGAATGATACATGGTAGTTGTGAAGGACGAAATAATGTCTAGATTCTACACTAGTTATTTTTACGCATATGGCCTTTTGTCATAATTGTCTGAAAAAGAACATGAAAGCTAAATAAAGCAGATGAAAACTAACACTAGTAGAAACTTCACACCAACTAGTCAACTACTAAGGCCACATGGTTCTAACAACAGAACACTCCGTATTATTAGAACAAGACATGATATCTACTTAAGAGACAAGTGAAGTTAAACATGCAAAAGGTGAAGTGAAAATTTGAAATAGAAAGAAAACTGAAATTTCTGACAGAATATAAAATATAAGCTAAGCCCCAACCTTTACTTCAGACTTCCGCAGTGTCTTAATCATGAAGCGATCATCTTGAGAGAGGAAAAAGACACTGCCACTTTTCCCAGGCGATGATAATTCCCTCAGGGCATCATTTCCACAGATGGACATCATGTAGTCAGCAGCATCTATTTTGAACATCTCCCTCAGGTTTCTATAAAAATAAGCAAGTTAGCATTTCAAGAGTAAAAACTGATGATCTACGGAGTATGATGTATGTCCATAAATTGAATGAAGAGGGAGAAAGAGATAAGTTTCCCATTATGTAATGGACAAGTAATTAAACTTCAACCTTTAGTTGTGCTTCGAGAAAGCACTCTTTTAGATAATCTGATAGAGGAAAGGCAAACTTTTAAACATCTGAAAAAGTACTGCTCATGCTTTTACAAGCTGCTATAAAATTTTACAAATTCTTTTGCAGAAAGAATTCGTTAAAATTTCACATTCTGTAGTGACTCATATCCAAACAGAGATCAGATCAAGCTCTCCTGTCACCTTCCCCATCGGAGATGAGTGTTTAACTCTCTTACCTTCCTTGCTAAAAGAACCTTTACTACAGTAAAAAAAAAATTACCCTCTTATTGAGTAAGTGGAAGAATACGATACTAACAAGGTTCTTCAAAAAGTCCTAAAAGTCAGTAGAAAGAAAAAGGCCTGATACTAAGCACTTTTAGGAACCCCGTCTTCCAACCATGAAAACCTTTACAAATTCTGGTCCCATGAAAAGACGCCCACTCCTAAGTTATCATGGCAAGTATGACAAAAACATGATAATACCCCACAGAAAAATTGAAGAGGAGGGGGGAAGAAAGAAAGAAAACCTTCTCAAAGATAAGATAATTTGATAATCAAATTTGTCTGCAACATGTGTAATATTTGGAGTCCAATCCAAAAAATTATCATATTAACAACAGAAATGATATCTCAGAAATGCATTAGCATAAGAGTAAAGTAGAAGCAACAGCATTATCTTCATGGATGCTACATAACAAACATCCACGATTCAGTTCCTCGATTAAATCATTCAACAGTTACTACTAAGGACCATGCTTTTCAGAGTGAGCTCATTGCATGAGAACATGACCATTAATCATCATATGTGAGATTCACTAAACTAAATTTGAATGTTCATTGCTGACAGAAAATAGAGCATTATTCTTGAAGACAACAATAAAGATCTACTCAATTCTGGGGTCTGATCAGACTCTATATAGACTTCAGGATAAAGGATTTATGGAGTAGAATGTATATGCAACTATGTCTCAGAAATTTAGAGTCCACGACAAACCTGAAAACCATTGGACAATAATCTTTCCATCTGAAATCATCTGATTGATGAGGGGGTGTCAATTGCGACCCTTCTTTAGGAAAATTCATCCAAAAGCTTGCACGTGGACCAAAGTCAGATGCTCGGACTTCTCGTCTTTGTATGGGAGTGATCTTTCCCACAGTATATCTGAACAAAATCTAATGCAAGTTCAGTATAGCATACTGAGGAAAACACCATCATATGTATGAAAACATTTCTGACAAAACAAGCATGCTTTTTTTAACTCTTTCCAACAATGGCAAAAAAAAAACATTGGTTACAAGATAAACAAGAAAATTGTCCAACACCAAAATGGAACAAGGAATACAAAAAATTGAGAAAGATCCAAGGCTCTAAGAAGAATATTACTTTAATCAGCTAAATCAAATTAGACTGTGGAAAACAGCAGCCCATAACTCTGAGTCTCAGACTTCCAATTTCAGTACAAACTTTGGTCTACCATTAGGCCATAACAAAGCTATGAAATCTCAAATGATTAATAGATCCTATTAATTGAACAATTGCATCATGCTCTACAATTCTGAAGAAAGTGTGAAGACTCCATGTTAATAAATAAATTGCTTGATGGCATGAAAACCAATAACAAAAATGAATACCTGGAGAACTGTGTTAAATCAGAGTAAAGAAGGTGAATTTACCTTATCCCAAGCTGCAAACTGAGCATCAAATCATAACTTCGGTGACCTTTAATAATAGCTTCACCTGGTCTCTTTATGTCTTTTGCTAGTTTCCTCTGCCTCCTTTTTGCTCTTTTAGACCTTGGAGAAAATGAATTATTAACAACCATCTCACTGATCAAAACACCTTGCATATACTCCCGTTCAACAATAGGAATATTTGTCTCAGCTTCTTTATCTCTTCCTTCAGTAAGTGATTCAGCGAAACCAGATGATGTATCATGTCCAATAACCTTCTCAATTGCAACTTCAAGGCTCCAACGTCTCTCAAGAGATATGTTCTTTTCACGGGATTGCTCAAGATTTAGCAAATTACCTTTTGAAAGCTTATCAGAGGGATGACGACGAGCTTCACGGCTTCTGCCAACCTTTACATTTCCCATGTTCACTGTGGATGCTTGACGAAGATGAGACACCTGGTTCTGCTTCTTCAGATCTGGTAATACTCCTCGTTTCCTTAAAGCACCTAAGTAGAGCTCTTGGGCAGCTGGAAGTTTGCTACCATTCGGATAGAATGCACCCTTCCCATCTTTCAAACCTCGAGTCCAAGTTCCCACATAACAACCACCATCGCTCCATGTATAAACTCCAAACCCGTGCATCATTCCATTCAGCCAACTACCTTCAAACATATCTCCGTTAATCCAAGTAAGGCATCCTTTTCCAGACATCAGTCCTCCTTTCATATCTCCTAAGTAAACATTCCCATTAACCCATGTATATTTCCCAGGCCCCTCTGGAGATCCCTGCATCCAGGAGCCCTCAAAGATATCACCATTGGCATAAACTTGATATCCCAATCCATGTTTAACATTAAGTCTCCATCGACCCTTATATGTCATACGCCCTGGCCACGAATATGTACCTTGGCCACTCATATAACCACCTGAAAACTCACCCTCATAAACTGCTCCAGAAGGAAAGCTAAGCCTGCCCCACCCGTGTCTCATCCCCCTTCTCCACTCACCGTCATAAACACAACCATCAGACCACGAATACTTCCCTGACCCCTCAGGCACATTTCCAAGCAATGACCCTGAATAAGATTCTCCATTCGGTAGTTCAATATCTCCCACTCGAAATCCAGAAGCCGTGGAAGATGTACGAGAGATTTCCCCATTCGATACAGCACCAATGCCGTCTTTTAAATTCGAAGCAAAGACATTAAGAGATTGAGTTCTCGCTGGACACAATGCAACTCCTCCCCCGTTTTCGACAGCTGCCACGGGGTCAGACATGCATAAGACTCAAAGATTTCAGGTAGAGTATATTGCCCTCAAAGTACCATTAACAGCCCCAAGTCTAATTAACAACTGCAGGACCGAAAAAAACACAATCAAGAAAAATAAAAACCCAAATATTAGGAAACAAAATAATCTACCAAAAGACTTCAAGCTTAAAGCTAGGGTCCATCCACAGAAAGTGGAAAATGGTAGTTCCACCAACTCCTGTTATTTCACAAAATTCAAACATCAACAAGCAATTATAGTTTCTAGGCTCACTTTCTATCACAATAGTCGGTGCAAATTCAAAATCATTTCAAATTATGGTATATAAGACACCGCAAAGGCATAGATGTACATGGAATTTGATCTCAAGTTTTCGATACTACCCGAAGACTTTATTAGCTTACACAGACTTATTACTGACACATCCCCATGAATCTGATGATGCATTTGAAGAGATCAATCAACCATATCAGCAAAAACACCACATAAGAAGGATGAATATTCCTTACACACTGTGCAAAAAAATTCTTAAACATAAATACAAAAAGATTGTCACTATTGTTACAATTGCACCACTTCCATCCTTTATCTAAAACATTGTTACTGTAATTCCAAAAGAACCTAAAGAATACAAAAAGTTACAGCAAACAAAAAACAAAAAGACAACAAAATCCTAGATAAATCTTTTGCTTTATTCATAGTTATAAAGTAATAACAATGATGATGAAACCAATGAACTCAAATATGACAACATATATAGTCAACCTTCCAATAAATTGTTAAAAACCCAGAAATTATAAACAGTATTATGCAAAAATTAAGAGATAGAAGAAATACCCAGATTGAAAAAACAAAGCAGATGTCCAGCAAAATGCTTATCTTCTGTGAAAAACAGGACAAAAAAAAAATATTTAAAGGTGGGTCAAATAAATATAAACCCTTTATTTGTTAAATCTTTATCAGATGATGTGATACTGAAAGCTCCAAACTTAAGCCTTCAAATCTTCGATTACTGAAAGACCCCCCAAATTTCCTTTTAAGAATATTTTATATTCTAATTGACTGTATCAATTTCTCTTTCCTCCTGGTTTCAGCTTAAATGGATGAAAAATGAAATCTAGCATTAAATTGTTGAGCGTAAAAGTGTAGCAGTTGAATAAAAAGGTTTCCTTTTTATTTGAACACAAGTCACACAACTTCACGACTCACATGGCCTATATTATATCTGTATATCTCCACATTAGCCTAGGGAAAACATTGTGTCTTGTGTCTGATAATATTGAGATTTGAGACCGTAAATAGTATGGATATACAACGTATATGTACTATGTTAATAGTTTGACTCTTTTATAACTTTAATAAGGTCGGTTGATATTAAGGGTGTGTTCTCTTCAACTTAATTTCATTTAAGTTCAATTCACTTCAATTCAGTTTATTTCAGTTTCGTTTCTAATTTCATTTTCTTATATACTGTTCAATTTAGCTCCAATCAGTTCAATTCAATTCAGCCCAACTCATTTCAGCAAATCAAAACATGCCCTTAGTCGTACACGATATTTAGATGGTACGGAGTATTTCGTATCATTCTAATATCAACAAAGACGGTCTATTGGAGTAACAAAACTTGTGTATATCAACTAACATATTAGATTCATTGAAAACTCAAGCTATTAGAGCATGAGAGGTAGAGAAATTTCCCCTTTAAAGACTACAATATTATCTCATGTAATTTAAGGTGCATTCTATTCACCTAATTTTCATTTATCTAAACTTAACTAAACTGATTAAAATTTATCTAAATTTATTTTAGATGTAATTTGAACTTGGGTAACCCTTATTAATTTCAGTTTAGTTTAGTTCAGCTCCAATCAATTCAGTTCCTAATTTCCTTCTCTCATAAAATATTCATTTCAGTTCTATTCAGTATAGTTCAGTTTAGTTCAATTCAACTCTAATTAATTCAGTTCAGTTCAGTTCAGTAAATCAGAAAAAGCCCTTATTTTTCCTAATTGAACTTATCTGAATTTATTTTTCCTAAACTGAACTTATCTTAACTTAACAGAAATTATCTGAACTAATTAGACCTAAATTATAAAGTGAACAAAATTGACCCTTCCCACAAATTAGTTTTAAGTACTTTACGACATATTTTAAAAGTATATGTAATAAGAGTGCATTATATTCACTTGAATTTAATTTATCTGAAATTTTCTTATCTTATTAAAACTAATTTGATCTTATGTGAACTTATTATCCCTAATTAGAACTTAGTTTAGTTATAAATTGAACTTATCTTATATGGAGTATGAAATTATTTGTATTTATTTTACTTGAAATAAGTGAAAATAAGGTGAAAAGAACCGGGCTTAAGTTCTCAATTTCGAATGCATATAAATTGCAAAAAAGTTGTTACTAATATTTTAAAATCAAACATAAGAAATATTCTAATAAACTTTTTCCAGAATAAGTTGCAATTTGTATCTAAAATAGATTTATTTGAAAAGTTAATTAATTTCAGTAACTTTTCCTAGTAAAATACCAAGAGTCCAAGACTACCCTATGTGGAACCAACACCCGCTAAATTCCTTTTCATTGCACAATAGTACACTGGTTTTTTTTAATTCTTTATCATATCTATAGGGGACCAAAACCCACTTTTTATCCCAAATTAATTATCTTTTTCTTAAAGCCATTTTACTTCGGCTTAATTTCAGTTCAGTTTATTTCAGCTTCAATTAGTTCAATTCAGCTCAGCTCCAATTAGTTCAGTTTAGCTCTTAATTTCCTTTTCTCATAAAATATTCATTTCATCTCAGTTCAGTTCAGCTCCAATTAGTTCAGTTTAGTTTAGTTCAATAAACGTGAATAGACCCTTAATCTCTGTATTCACCCACACTCATATTGCAAATAATTTTGAACAAAATATTAGTGAGAACTATTGTCAAAGTTTGTAAGCCTTATATATATATTGAGGCATTCTTTGAAGAACGGAAGGGGGGTAAAGTATTTTTTTTTTTTTCCGAATTTCATCTTAATTTATTATTAAAGTTTAAGATGTGTGTACCAAACAATATGACCACATTGTCCTCATCTACATCTTTGTAATATGTGGCTCTCTAAATACTTATAATATACCTAAATTATATTATGCGTCGTCTACGTAGAATGTTGTAATGCAAGAGGTAATGGTTTCGTTATTGCGATTTGTGAACAATTGTCCTATCTCATGCATTTCACACATTATTTGGATAAGGGTTTTTGGGAGATGTGAAACATGTGGGTTTTGGGCATGATTATATAATACATTAATACATGTATACAACTAATTAAAAATAGAAAAAATACAAAATATCTTCCATAAATGAGTGAGGTTGTATACTATCGTAATAATATATGTCCCACTATATACTTTAATTTTCTTGTACTATCTTGAAGAGACGTGATCACCCAATACTTCTCCTAATTATATTCTACAAAAGAAATTGTAATACTAAAAATCTAAAAAGGTCGGCAAAAGTTGGTGTTTGATTTGTACTTCCTCATATTGCAAATTTTTTTTTTCATTGATACTTAGTGTCTGGGTGATTAGTTTTGTCATTGTTAATTAAAAAATATGTTATCTATAGACACCATGGATGACAATATAACAGTAATAATAAAGTTGTACAAGTACAATTAAAGGGATGGCTTATTAATTATTTAATTTAAATTAGTCTTGCTACTTGCTAGCTAGCCTAATAGAGTAATAGGTCCCTCATATTAATGAATGAATTAAATTAATTTAATTATGATAATGTATTCATGTCCAACGTATTACGTATTGCATACTCTACGACGACCTACGTAACGTACGTAGCTCTTACTTCTTAACAAGTAAGTAGCTCATCAACCCAAATAAGTTATTGAGAACAAGTAGTTGACAATTTTAGGATGGACCTTGTAAACTTGTAAACTTGTAAGCGTACAACTTCACACGCTAAAAAAAAAAAAAAACACTTGTTTTGTACTGCGTATATCCGTATATGTATCTCTCATAGATAATCTATCATCTATTTTCACCGGAAAAAAATAAATAAATAAAATAAAATAAAATTATAAAAAAGAGAGGTCATGTATTAACTAATTAGGCAATGAATCAACATTGTCCTATACTAAGTAATAACGTTATTGATTCCTTAAAAAAAATAAAGTGTTAATGTTACAGACGAATCATCAATACTATATATTAAAGTAATCACCAGCATTATCCCCAAATTACACGTGTCACACTCACATTAAAAATTTTCCCGCCTAATATCCTTTTTTTTTCAGAATAATAAGATAGCTAATAAATAAATAAAAAGAGAATATACAACCTAATAAACAACCTAAAAAATGTAACAACAATAACAACTTAAATAAATAAATAAATAAATTTAATCGTTAATCTGTAAAAATGCATTATATATTCACTTTAATCTATGTATTGTTTGTTTTTTACTTAAAAAAAAAATTCACTCAATTTCAAATTCATAACATGTCAGCAAACTAAAATTAGAGATAAGTTCTTTACATTAATGTATTTAATCTATATGAATTTGATGATATAAATAGATACTACGCATAATTTATATATATATAAAAAAAAAATTCTTTTGAATATTCGAGCGTTTGCTCGGGCAAAAAAACTAGTTAGATACTATTGTGAAATACTCAAATATTTCTCATATGAAAGAAATTTACAGATCATAATACAAAGTATATATTTCGTTTTGTTATTAAAAAAAAGGTATATGTTTTGTTTTAGTTAAAAAAATGAAGCCAATTTCTACATTATTACTCCGTAATATGTTATTGCATATGTTAAATTCGAATATCTATTGTTTCTTTTTTTTAACAAATACTCTGTATAACATATTTCATTTTGTACATTCAGCAATAATTTATTTTAAGTATTAAAGTAAAAGAAATTTAGTATTATGTCATTTTTTGGAATTTTTTTATTATATAAAATAAAAGAGAAATTAATTGTATAGAAAATTAAGTACTCCGTACATAAATTCATTTTCACTACATGTCAACTATAAAAAATATTCCTACTAAAAAATAATTTATTGAAAAGTTAATAGTTTACTGAACATTTAATATAGTCCACTTGAGTTTTTTTTAAAATTCATAATCCATTATTGTCGAACTTGAGTTATTTTTTAGAATTCATAATCCATTGCTAAAGGATGATGATGAAAGAAAAAGAATTATAGAGCAGTAAATTTAGACCATTTGAGACTTTGAGTGTTTGATGTGGTTTCACAAGTGTATAAGCACTAAAAGATTTAAATACTGAGATGTTAGTTAGTATATATTCAAAGTTGACAAAAACATCGTCAAAGTTGATCTTTTGCAAGTAGCTTTTCGGTGAGGCCAGTCGCAAAAATAGCGTGCTCCAATTTTTATTTTTTTTATGATTAGAGAAGTGAAAATTGTTTGTAGGATAATCCTTTAAAAATATGCATATAATTGAAGGGTTAGTTGGGGGATTTAGAGTGCTACGGTGAATTGTTGATAGAGGAATTGTATATTTGTGCTAATGCACGATATATATTATACGCGAAAGAAAATAACAGAAAGTGAACTGTTAGTATTGTTTAAAAATAAGTGAATTTTTATTAATTATTGCAGGCCCAAAAAAAAAATTAGGAAACAAAAAAAAAAAGGATGGGTAGTTATTATCCTTATTGATGTTAGTGTCATAGATCTACTTTTGATCTTTTGCAAGTAACTATTCGGTGAGGCCAGTCGCGCAAATAGCGTGCTCTAATTTTTTTTTTTTTTTTTTAATTTTATGATTAGAGAAGTAAAAATTGTTTGTAGGATAATCCTTTAAAAATATGCATATAATTGAAGGGTTAGTTGGGGATTTAGAGTGCTACGGTGAATTTTTGATAGAGGGATTGTATATTCGTGCTAATGCACGATATATATTATACGCGAAAGAAAATAACACAAAGTGAATTGTTAGTGTTGTTTAAAAATACGGTTGTTTCACCATATGCCACTGAGTACTTAAAAAAATTCACCAAATGCCATCAAGGTTTTCAAAATTCACCAAATGTCATCGAGCTTTTAAAAAATTCACCAAATGCCATTAATGACCAATGGCCATTAACTCCGTTAGTCATTAAGATTAAATCTTGACACGTGTCATAATATGATTGGTTCATTTTAATTATTTATTTTAATTAATAAAATAATATTTTTTTTCTTCATTTTTCGTGGCAAAAATTGCTCGGGTATAGTTTTGGGGGCCATTTTGACCCTTTATGGGTATAAATTAAGCTCGGAATTGACGAAAAAAAATAACGTAAAAGCTCCGTTTTGTGTGTTGACAATACTTCGATTAGCATGCCATATTTTTTAACCATCAAAATTGATCGGGTAAGGTTTTGGGGGTCATTTTGACCCTTTATGGTAATTAATTAAGCTCGAAATTAATTAAAATAATATATATGCTCCGTTTTGTATGTCGATATCGTAAAAAAATTTCCGAAAAAAATGCAAAACGGGGTATTTACTTTTTTTTTTTTGCCAATTTTGAGTTTTATTTGTACCCATAAAGGGTCAAAAATGAACCCTAAAACCTTACCCGAACAATATTCGTCACGAAAATAAAAAAAATATATTATTTTTATTCATTAAAATAAATAATTATTGTGTATTAATTTTAAAAAGTAATGATATTTGGTGAAATAATTTTCCAAAGTAATGACATTTGGTGAAATAAGAATTGCATTAATGAAAAACTAACGTCCATATACTATTAGTGGCACGAGGTGTCATTGTATTGTTTGTCAGTGACATTTGGTGAATTTTGAAAATTTTGATGGCATTTGGTGAATTTTGTAAGTACTCAGTGACATTTGGTGAAATAGCCGTTAAAAATAAGTGATTTTTTATTAATTATTGCAGTCCCTTTAAAAAAATTGGGATGGGTAGTTATGGTCCTTATTGATGTTTTTTTAAAAAAAATAATAAATAAATATATAGTGGGATGGGTACTTGGATAGTTATTGTTTTTTTTTTTTTTTTTTAAAATGCATGAGATTTGAGTTTTGGAGATTCGAAGGGCTGTGGTGAATTGACTCTGTAATTATATATAAGATTAAGAGAATGTAAATTTAAAATCTTTTAAAGTAAAAGAAAAGGATTACTTTAATTCGTTCAAATGAATTAAAGTAATCAAATGGTAATCAATCATAGGAGAGTATGAGTTTTAATGTAGAGGAATGAGTGTTGTAATATAAGAAGTATTTCAAGGCTATATTCTAAAATAAGAAGATCGAAAAGATGATCTCGTGACAATGAAAGAGTACAGTGTGTCGTGATGAAAATCACTGACTTGAAAACGAAATTCCGGCGCAACCGGGGTGCACTATTGTATTCGCCGGCACGTTCCCTAAGGTTAACACACCACTTCCACACAAAGGCACTTTTGGGTGGAAGGTTGGAGCCAAGTAACTTATGCCCAATATAGAGTATGCGTTTAAGCAAGCTTGTGTTTGATATGTATTCCTTGTGTATATAAAAATCAGAAAACATCCTCCAACTTATAGAGATGAATAAAGAAGATGAAAGATCATAAAGGAATCTTCTATGAACAAAGAAGAGAAAATCAGAAATATTATGGTCATTAAAAACACCATAATCAACTTAAATGGAGGGTTACAAGAAATCAAACAAGAAGAGGAATCCAAGGGAATCGTTGGAGTCCAACGGACAAACACGAGCTCGATCGGGCGGACACTCCCTTTTTCCAGACGTCTTCTCGCGCCCGTTCGGGCGGGGCTCGCCCGATCGGGCGGTGGAACTCCAGAATTTTACGACTCTTCTCGCGCCCGATCGGGCGGGTCTCGCTCGGTCGGGCGCCCGGTCAGGCGCTCATATCTGACCCTTTGAATTTCCTTTCTTTATTTCCAACAATCCCCCACTAAAGGAAGGGCAGAAAAGTCAACAAAAGATGAGGATAAGTAACATATTGGGCATAAGAGGAGATCAATACATAACACTTAGATATTACATAAGTAATTTGAAATCTAGTGCTTAGTGAAATGAGACAGTGAATTACAAGTATAAGGGTGGACAAACATTGAAACCCTTAGAATCTTGATCAAGGAGTGGACTAACCTTGAAACTCCAAGATTTAATTCAAGACCCCCACATCACATACCTTTCTCCAAAAATTTACTTGAACTCCGCGAAGAGATATGCTCTTTTATAGCCAAGCATATTCACCTTAGGTGTAGTGGAAGCTCTAGGAAATCCGCCCAAGTTTTCCATAGAAGATGGCTAGTCTTCACAACCACACAGGTGAATCACAAACACTTCTCAAAAGTACTTAGTCAACGGGGTTAAAACATGTTCATAAGAACTCAACAAATGCTGCATTATAGCCATTTACCCCCACATGACCATGGATTCATTAAGAGCTTAACGCTTAACCTCACAATAATCAAAACAACGGTGATCCAAAGTTTTAGTGCGTCCACCTAAACAATTGGAATCATTAAGAGTCAAAGGACTCAACCTCCAACGGTGGATCAATCAAGTGCGTCTCAAATAGCACCAACCAAAAAAGGTTTATCGATCCATTAAGAACTCAAAAAGAGTCCAGCCTCAAACAAGCATTACAACACATGCCATAGGGATAGGAAAGTAATGCTTTTCCACATGGGCTTAAGGCCTATCCCCCTCGACATTTCCCCAAATTATCAAGGATTGTGTTACATGTCCCAAATTTTCTTACCATAGTGCAAAATTATTTTGCTAGAATATTTTTTCCAATAAGAAAAACTAGCATGTTTTCAACATCAACTTAATTTGCACAGACGGTTAGAAAAATATATCACTTAGTTTTCACCATTAGATGAATAAGTAATAAGACAACGAACCCAAGACTTGAAATTTCAAAACCTTAATCAAGTCCAATCCTTGAAAATAACGTAGCCGCATTAGTGAACTTTCTTCATCAACCATCAATCACCAACACTTGCCTTCCGAAAAGTTTGAACAACTTTTCCCAAAAGCTAGTGTATTTCACACCCTTTGTACCTAAAAAGATACTTAGTAAAAGATAAAGTAAATTTAAACAACGTTAGTCATTCACTATTAGATTTGTAAAATATTGCACTTCAACTATTTCACAAATATATGCTATGTTAAAATAAAATGCAATGCATGTCACTATCACATTGCTAAATGTTATTAGCATACTCCACTCAAATGATAACATGAACAACAAATATCATATCATCGTATAAATCTTTCAAATCACGAAACATGTATGACACTTTGGAAAAAACCAAAACTCATAATGATCATTATTATTCTGAAAATAATAAAACACATTGTCATAATCCAAATCGTGAAAATTGCTCAACAAAAATAGAAAGATAAGAATTTCAAGAAAGTTGTTAACTACAAATCACATGTGATTCTCAACACCACCACATTACTCACATTGTAGAAATAGCACAAAAATATATATTACCTTGAAGCAAGTAGTGAGAAACAAACTTAATCATAAATATTAGATTCTCACAAGGTACTAACCACACTCTTGTACCACTTCCTAAGTAATAATTTCAAGTCAACTCATACTTGAACTTATAACTCACACTTGAACTTCAATTCACATTTCTTATCTTCAACATGGAACTCACCAACCAACCCACTTAAGTCATCACTTAGAAGGCTTAACAAACCACTAGAGGGGAACTTATCATCAAAGACTAAAGATCCGAAATAATTAAGTCATCCAAATAAGACCTACATCGTTCCATTAAGACAAGAAAGACAAAGTCACTTTTACTCACAAAAAAAA
Source organism: Chenopodium quinoa (assembly GCF_001683475.1). Lineage (NCBI taxonomy): Eukaryota > Viridiplantae > Streptophyta > Magnoliopsida > Caryophyllales > Amaranthaceae > Chenopodium > Chenopodium quinoa. The sequence continues at coordinate 99,557 of NW_018744907.1, forward strand.
CCTTGAACATTCCCAACAACACTTAGTGAATTGACATGGAAAAGACTATAGAAGAAATATTAGGAAACACACTCCATAAAAAGATAGGAGAACTCTAGGCAAGTTAAAATTATCTAACTCATCCTCAATAACTTCTTCTAAAATAACCAATCACTCACGTCATCAATTTATTGAGTTAAGGAAACACTCTTCACACATTGCATATAGAAACCAAATCAAGACAAATAAATAATAGTCTTTAGCATAACTAGTCACTTTCATGCTTTGCATCAAATAGAAGAGAAACTAAAAATTATGCCTCTTATTCCTCTTATAGTTAACTTGTTTACTTAATAAACAAAATAAATGCATATATGGGAATATAGCAATCAAGAGACATGAGAATTTCATATGCATAGCCACTCACTCAAACATGACATAATGCATAGAATTGCTAAAAACAAATTATTAAAGCAAAGGAGAAAATTTAATTGTGATGAATGGAGATTGCCAAATATTATAGTACATGGAGATAATCCAACAATGACATACAATAATCCAACATTGTGGTATATGGAGACAATCCAACATTCACAAACAAAGTCATGGAGCATAGTATCATTTGCTTAAAAAAAAACAAATTCAAAATATCAAATAAACCAAGACTTTGAGTCCAACATTTATTCTCATATACTTTTCCCCCACATTGGATGATATAAGTCTTCAACTTAAGTATTGAAATTAGACATGGTAAACTCTATTCCTTTCACATGGGGCATATAAGGACTAAATTCCTACTACAAAATTCTACACTCATAGAATCATAACCCCCACATGCCAAAGTTAAGTCTAAAATCAAAACATAGTTGATAAGGAGAAAAAGAATATGTGAACATACCTCCATAGTGCCTCTAATAATTTACCTTAGCGATCAATGACGAACAACCCAATGACCACCACTTGTAGTGATTGTGCATCCACTAAGTATTTTGAGCTTCTTGGAGCACATTTGAATTCATGTTCTTTGCTTAAAAAATATTGACATTATGTGGAGAATTACTAGACATAGCACCAAAAGAAATAAAATTCTTAAAAATCACTTCCCACACATAAGAAATCGATAAATATTCCTTAAAGAAATGTCAATACCAAACCAAATTGAACCAAGTAAGAACAAATATGAACAAAACACGTAATAAGAATTAATAACTCTTGAAAACTCTCTCTTAAGGTGGATAAACAAAGAAGTAAAATAACCTAATCATTGAATTAAATAATAATTCAAACATTATCATACTTTCAAAAATTCATCATAAGGTTGACACACTACATATCAAAAATAGTCACCAAAAGTATTTCAAGAGTATTAAAAATTAATTAAAGTAGTCATCCATTCTCAACAAGAACTATGACACCACTAAGAGTCACAAATACAACAACCACTAAGCATGTTCTCCATGAAAATGATACACGTATGGCTCTTAGCTTCACATAATTCTTATTCAAAAACTTCTCATACTTAATAAATTGAAAGAATTAACACAAGTTTTTGAGAAGAAGTATGCAAAAAGAGCGTTATTATGAGTATGAGCAAAGTCTTTACAAGCAAGACAAATATCTATATGTATATCAACACATATGTACTAAAAGTAATAAACTTTGACATTGCATCATACTCATTGTAAATAAAATCATGGTAGAACTTATAAAACCTACAATTTAACAAGTCTTAAATAACCATGAATAATCTATCAAAATAGGCATGTAGATATTAGGAACTCAACAACACATTGTTAATAGAAATTAATCTGAAGCAATAACCCAAAATTTACTTTCTCAATGAACAAAACAACACATGTTCAAAAATCAACAAATTGGTAAATAAAACCAACTAACGTATTTCTTAGTGCTAAGTTCAAACCACAAGCATAGAACAAAGACATAGAAATAATCATGCCATGTAACATCACACATATATAACATGGATTATACTTTAGCCTATAAACTAATAATCATGTAACAAATACTACATTATGGACAAAATAATCATCTAATATTATAATGCCAAAAATCACAACTCGTATATTTTCCAAGAAGATTATTAGAATTAAAATCACGTGCTAAGAATAATCAAAATAAAATTAGTTTATAGAGGACCTCCCTTGAATTAATTCAATTGTCAAAGATGAGCATTCTCCGCAGTACGCCCAAATTTCCTCTCCAAAAATGCAGCTTAACATTGAAGCCATAACTCCCAAACATGAGCATCTATCAACGATCCAACCGTTGAAAATGAAGCTTCATATGTCCCAAACAAGCTCCCAAAATTCAGCCCAACCCGACAATGATTGACCTTCGATCGGGGTCCATTTCCGGGACTGCTCCCAGAAAAACGTGAGCAACATTTTTTTCCAAAAAATTGTTTTTTCTTGACATTATCCAATCTTTCGACCAATACCCAATTAGTAGCCAATGAAAATATATAATTTCGTTTTCAAGTCAGTGATTTGCATCACGACACACCGTACTCTTTCATTGTCACGAGATCATCTTTTCGATCTTCTTATTTTAGAATTATCATCTTTTCGATCATCTCTTTCATTGTTGTAATATAAGAAGTATTTCAAGGCTATATTCTAAAATAAGAATATCGAAAAGATGATATCGTGACAATGAAAGAGTACAGTGTGTCGTGATGCAAATCAATGACTTGAAAACGAAATTTCGGCTCAACCGGGGTGCACTATTGTATTCGCCGGCACGTTCCCTAAGGTTAACACACCACTTCCACACAAAGACACTTTTGGGTGGAAGGTTGGAGCCAAGTAACTTATGCCAAATATAGAGTATGTGTTTAAGCAAGCTTGTGTTTAATATGTATTTCTTGTGTATATAAAAATCAGAAAACATCCTCCAATTTATAGAGATGAATAAAGAAGATGAAAGATCATAAAGGAATCTTCTATGAACAAAGAAGAGAAAATCAGAAATATTATGGTCATTAAAAACACCATAATAAACCTCTTGAATGGGAGGTTACAAGAAATCAAACAAGAAGAGGAATCCAAGGGAATTGTTGGAGTCCAACGGACAAACACGAGTCCGATCGGGCGGACACTCCCTTTTTCCAGACGTCTTCTCGCGCCCGTTCGGGCGGGGCTCGCCCGATCGGGCGGTGGAACTCCAGAATTTTACAACCCTTCTCGCGCCCGATCGGGCGGGTCTCGCTCGGTCGGGCGCCTGATCGGGCGGGTCTCGCTCGGTCGGGCGCCTGATCGGGCGCTCATATCTGACCCTTTGAATTTCCTTTCTTTATTTCCAAAAATGAGTAATATATTTTCAAAATTGACATATAACTTAAAACCAATGAAATTAAGAACTAGAGTGTACCCGTGCAAAATGCACGGGATATATTTTATATTAGAAAAATTAAATATATAACGTATAGGAAAGTTGATTTTATGTAGTAACTTAGGCCATTTTTTTAGAGTTGTTGTGGTTTGATCTGATTTACAATGCTTTGTTAAAATATGCTCTATTGAGTATTAGTAATCTAGCAGTACTTGCTCTACTCTGCTGAAATTTGATATTCATTGCTTTGCTCCGAAACTCAAAAAAAGGGTCTTAGTCTTATATGTGGGTGGCCACACAATGTGGCTAGCTATTATGGGGGCTACTTTGTTAAATCTATAGAGATTACCCGTTCTGTGTTAGAGGGGCTACTCTATTAGTGTCATATGTCTATTTTTGATCTTTTGCAAGTAGCTATTTGGTGAGGCCAGTCGCACAAATAGCGTGTTGTACATTTTTTTTTTTGATGATTAGAGGAGTGGAAATTGTTTGTAGGATACTCCCCAAAAAATATGCATATATAATTGAAGGGTTGGAGATTTAGAGTGCTATGGTGAATAACTGTTGATGAAGGAAATGTATATCTATGCTAATGCATGACATATATTATACGCGAAAGAAAATAACATAAAGTGAAATGTTAGTAGTGTTTTAAAAAAAAGTAATTTTTTTTATTAATTATTGTAGTCCCTTAAAAAAAAGGTAGGATGGGTCATGGCCTGGGTAGTTATTGTCCTTATTGATTTTTTTTTTTAAAAAAGTTAATAAATAAATAAATAATATAGTGGGATGGGTATTTGGGTGGTTATTGGTTTGTAAAAAAAAAATGCGATTTGAGTTTTGGGGATTTGGAGGGTTGTGATGAATTAACCTTGCAATTATATACTCCCTCCGCCCTCGAAAGAACGACCCATTTGGGTTGATTTCACAAGTATTAAGAAACTTAATTTGCAAGTACAAATGTATGAGAAAATACAAGTCAGCAATAATTTGCAATTAATATCTAGAGAGAGAAAGTCCTAGATGTAAATTTTTTATCTTTATCCTATGCCTAATAAACATGATGTAATAATGCACTAATTCATGTGATGCTTTATTAGCCAATAAGATTAGAGTATTGTTTTACAACAACCAATGTAATTAAATACACAATATTGCCAAGCTGACACTTTTAAAAGGAAGAAAAAGGAATAAATGTTGGGAAAAACAAATGGATCATTCTTTTTGGGACTAAAATTAGACCAAATGGATAGTTCTTTCAGGGACGGAAGGAGTATAAGATATGAAGGGTATCTATGTGGGGAGTGCATGTAGTCCACATTTAGACCCAGTTCATTTAAATTTCCAACGAAAATAAAGGTACTACCTCCTTTTTTTTTTTTTTTTTTTTTTTTTTTGTGCGCTAAAACTCTAAAAAGAGCATTATCATATACCATATTTGTTTTGAAAAAGGTTGGATGGGCTTAACATTTGATGAGGGGAAAATTTTTCATCAGTGCCACGTGTATAACTATTAGCGGTTGTTATTTTAGTATAGTCATTACATAGATGGTAAGTTTTGCAATATATAAGGGCGATTTTAAGGCCTTAAGGCCATATTCTGTTCACCTTATTTCCACTTATTTCATAGTTAATAAGTTCAGATAAGTTTAAATAAGGGTGTGTTTGGATTGAAGGAAATGGAGGGAAAGGACGGGAAGGGAAATGGAGAGATGGAATATCTTTCATTTGGATAACTAATGAGGAAGGAAGGGAATTAAAGGGGAGAGAAATAAAGGGATTAAATTGTAGGAAATTGATCCCTCCAACAATGGAGAGATTTGGAAGGAAAATTCAACATTCTTCCCTTCCCTCCATTTCCCTCCCATCTTCTTCTCCTCCCTCCCCTTCTTTTCCTTCCTCCTTTTTTTATCCAAACACAGTGTATAAGGGTTAATAAACTCAGGTTAGTTCAGATAAGATAAGTTCAGAAAAAATAAATTTAGATCAAATAATAAGTTGTGATAAGAGTTAATCAGGACTACCCAAATTTAATTTATAACTAAAATAAGTTCTAACAAGGGCTAATAAGTTTAGATAAGTTCATATAAGTTAAGATAAGTTAAAATAGGTTCAGATAAGATCAGATAATAAGTTCAAATAAGTAAAAATCAGGTGAATAGAACGCACCGTAAATAATCTTAGGGTATAGTTTTAACCCATCTTACAATAAGTGAATCAAAGTCGGCCTTAATTAAGAATTCGTCATCACAACAATAATACTTCGCATGAGACTATATTATAGCTGGAGTTATTATTTTATACATGATACCAAATATTAGCAAATTAATTAGTCATACTTAATTATTGATCATCTATACTATTAGTTATAGTACTTTTTTAAGGCCATGATGTTTTGACTTTTGAGATTAATTAGACTTAATTGAATTGAAACGGCCTAATAACCTAAATTAAACTAAACTTGGATGATCTAATCTGACATTAAACTAAAATAAATTATTATAAATATTATTTTAATACTCCGTAATAAATATTCCAATATACTCGTAGTAATTAGAATTAACATGAATAAATAAAAATATAATAATAGTACAATTATTCTAAATAGTAATAATAATAGCACACACATTAAAATTTTTAAAGTTAATATTAAATCGGATTGAATCTTATTGAAACTTATTAGACCTAACTAATTTGTATTATACGCATATAATTGAAACTTAATTTTTATTTATTAAGCCTAAAACCTTTTTTTTCCTTAAGGCAAAGAGAACTCATTATAGTTTCACACTAATGATGATATAAGTTATGTAACTACCTTCTCTTAAAAATGATGCATTAAAATAAATAAATAAATAATAATAATATAAAAAGTTATGTAACTACCTTCTCTTTAAAAGAGGGTTTTCTCAATAAAACCTCGAGAGTAGCTTAATTTATACATAGCATTACTTATTTATTTATTTATGAGAGGACAAGTAACTCCGATACATAGCTCTTTCCTAGTTTCTACACCCAAAATAATAAATGTAAGTGGGATCCATGACAAGAACAAGAGCAATATGAAGTACTGTACTATTTTCGCATGCTAACAAATGTAGTGATATAATCTAGTCCAATTTGAAAAGGAAGTTTAGAAGATGTGGGATGTTATCGTGTACTCCCTCCGTTTTTAAATACTTGCTCCATTTCTCTTGAACACGCATGCCGATGCTAATCTTTGGTCACTAATATCTTTAATTCAATAAGTATAAATTCTAACAATTGAAAATTAATAATCTATTCATCGAGATGATTTCAACAAGTACTCACAAGACTATATTTTTTTTCATGTATAAATTACAAATATTAGTCAAAGTAGGACAAATAAATAATGTAAAAAATACAAATGGAGCAAATATTTAAAAACGGAGGGAGTATATATGTATGTACCTAACATTTTGCATTTAGTGTTTTAACAACTTTTCGAGTGGAAAGTTTAATAAAAAGAGAGGATCAGCTTAAATACATTAAACATGTATCAGTAGCGAGGATGATTGAGGACTACTTGATTACTTTAATTTACATTTGCTTTTTTTAAATGCTTTGATGTTCATTATTAGTGATTGATTACCTTTGTTTGTATATTACTTAATCTTATCGTCAATCCAGCTAAGACTTGTCCTTTTTTTTTTCTTTGTATAACGAATTAACAATATAAGATACACCAAAGGTACTTTTACTAAAACGATTTTTTATATTGATTCCTATTTTGTATTTGGTTTTTACCCAATCTATAATATGTATTAAAAAAAACAACTAACAAACATTTCAATTTGATGTGCAAAATATGTACTCCATATAGTCCCCGTTTGGTTTAATGTAAAACATTTTCAATGGAAAATTAGTTTTCATGGAAAACATATTTTCAAGGAAAAACACAATTGCAAATTAGTTTTCCTTTGTTTAGTTGCATACAAGAAAAGTCCAAGAAAAATAAAAAAATAAGAGTGGAAATGTAAGGATGAATGAGAGGGAAGTAAAAAAAGAGGTAAGGAGGATAGAGGAAAATGTGGCTTCCCTTGTTTTTAAAAGGAAAATGTTTTCCATCATTAAGGATGAAATTTTCCACCCTTGAAAAATTGTTTTCACTCTTTAACAAACCAAACAAAGGAAAATGGGAAAAAATGGAAAATTCATTTTCTATGAAAACATTTTACATCAAACCAAATAGGGCCATATTTAAGGATGTTGAGTAGAATTTAGTAAGACTCCTAAGAGTTTAATATCAAAGTAGGAAATACTTTGCTGTTCATACAATGTAGCTGACAAAATTTTAACTTACCGTTAATCACATATTGATTAACAAAGTAAGAAAAAAATTGTTTTTGTATTAAAAAATAAACTACAGCTTGATACATTTTATAAAAATATTTTACATACACATGGCAATTCTTTACCATTTACTTCACCATTTACATGCCCGTCTCTAATGTTGTCTAGAAAATCATCACTAGAAAATATCCTCCCCTCATGTTGTACTTTAAGATTCAAGAGAATTCTAAATTCTAATATGAAATTAAATTAAACTAATTTTAACAAGGATACTAGGCTTCATTGTGATGTAATCCCATTGGTGTAGAGTAGAAATAACTAAAGATGGAAAATACTAAATTACTTGAACACCTTTTGGAGGTGGTGGATTTGTAAATTAAGACAAAGATTCCAATAGAGTAAGCAAGTTGATTAATAATGCAACATAGAAAAATGTTTAATTATGAACGACTTTAGATAAAATGAAAAATATAATCTGAAAATTTCTACAAAAACTGTTTTACTAAGTGGCACAACGGTCATGTACTCATGGATTATCTTATGATGAATGATTAATAAATAAATAAATAAATAAATAAAATAAAAAAGTGGCACAATAGCCTCGTTCAAAGAGAAAAAATAGGGGGTCGATGGGCATGGATCGGGCCGACCCGTGGGTGACACGAGCCCGGCACAAAAATGCACATCACGGCACGAGCACGCCAGCGGCATGACTCAACACGACACGAGCACGATGACTGAATGAAGAGTAGGAGGGGCCATGCCGTGAACACGATTTCAAAAATTCGGCACTGGCACGAACCCGCGAGCGGCACGGTACTTTGGCCCGCGAGCATGGCCCACCAGCACGACACATAGCACGGCCCAACACGACATGCAGCACGGCCCGTGTAAAACGACTACTCATTCGCTGCTTCAAATAAATTAATAATAAAAATAACATAAATAGTAAAGAACTATAATAATAAAAATAAGAATAATAAAAAGAGCAATAATAATATAATAATAAAATAACATACACATAAATTAATAAAATTACTCAAAAAGTGTATTCATTTAAGTTGTTAAAAAAATATATATCGATTTTTTTAAAATAAAAAATACATGGGCGGTACGGTGACCGGCTTGGCACGGTACACTAGGCACGTGGGTCATGCCGTGTCATGGGCTGGGGTGTGCGAAATGATGGCCTGGCACGACACAGCCCGTCAAAATGCAGGACAAAACAGCACGACACAAGCCACCACTAGACATGGCGAGGCACAGTCCGTGGTGGCCCGGCACGGCACGATGCCCACCTCTAGGGGGATTGTAAAAATTTCTTTTTAAAAATGATACTAATTAGTGTACAATTTTTGATTGGTTAAATAGAAGGTTTTTTTTTTTTGACAAAAGAGCTATCAAATAATAATAAAAACAAAATAACAACTGTCAACAAACCGCTAAAATAGAAAATACAGTGATTGACGATGCCTAGCACAACCAGCTAACCAGTGAGCAGGAGACACCCACAATCGAGGAACATGTTGAACTTGGCAAACCAAAAAAGATTAAACTGAAGCGCGCAACTCCTGAATGGGCCACCAAGTAGAAATGTCCATTGAACCAGACGGAGGAAGATAAATAAGGAGGGCAGCACAATCAGTATAAACCCGGATTTTCAAGAAGCCTTTACGAATAGCAAACTCCAATCCCTAGGCACATGCTTGAAGCTTAGACTCCAACGCTAAACCTACCATAAAAGCCCGACAACCACCTCCTAGTACCTCAGAAGAATGAAGATCACGAACTATCCAGCCTGCTCCAGCCCTATAAGTAAAAAAATCCCAAGCCCCATCTATAATCAAACAAACCGTTAGAGAAATATAAGGTAATCCCTGTAGACAAAGCCTATGGACATCCTGCCTAGCCTCCAAATGACCCAAACAGGAAAACTGCGAAGACCTCTTCCAATCTAGAGCTTGCATACTACGAAGAAACCAATTTGTAGCTAAATCAACGATTGTCCTAGGGGACCAAGCAACATTCCTAAACCTCAGTTGATTACGAGAAATCCAAATTGCCCAAAGAAGAGCAAATAAAGAAGCAATACCCTTCCAATACTTCAACGACAAAAAATGAGAAATTATACTCGATAACCAAACACTAAACGGAGGAAACTGCATAAGGTCCTAATTAACGCCCAAAGCTCCAGATAGCCAAAAACTGCAAATAGCCACAATCTCTGAATGTATGAGATACAGATTCCACATCCACATGACAAAAGGACAAACTGGATCAATTGGAAAGAGCCTCGAGAATGTAGAATAGCTGCCAAAGGAAGAGCTCATGTAGCAATTTCCAACCAAAGATTTTCCACTTTGGAAGAATTGGTAAAGCCTAGAACATCCTCCACCATGCTGGAGAGATTCAAATATACTACTAGTACATGGTTTGTACCTTGTATGATGGTGTAGGTGATTTTTTTGGGCATTTAAATCTTTGGTATTTATCTAAATTTTGTGGTGATTGTGATTCAATAAACCGAGTCTAATTAATACTATTGAATGTTGCATATTTTTTTTTGATGATTTAAGTTTCATGTCCAAATCTAATAAGGAGATTATTTGAATACAGATACAGTATTAGTTTAAGGATATCATGCAATCGACACCTAATAATTACAATTTCTACTTTGTAGCATTTTGTATGAAAATAATTAAGTGCAACTTCATGAAGCATACTCCGCATCTAACAAGAGAGCTTGCTTTGCTTCCTTTCATGTTACTAAATAGGCAATATATTCTTAGATGCATCAACCATGGAAAAGCAAGAGAGGAGTGTCGTACGGTGTTCAAGACACAGGCCATACTAGGGGACACCGAGGGGTTCAAACACTAAAACACTAGTACAATGCATTAATACAGTACATCAATGAACATTTCTTGTTACTACTAACAATTTCCATCTGTACTCGACACTGTCTTCCCCTTCCTCTCAGATCCAACATCGACAGGAATGATCAGGTTGTCAAAAAGTTTTCTACCCAAAGATCGTTCCATCATAAACATGTTCAGCACATCCTCTGGCCTTTGATACGTAGTACTTAAGTTGGATTCATCTTGGGATTTCGACACAGACCTCAGCCTTTGTATCTCTAATTGAGTAGAGCTCAACTCCTCCTCAAGTTTAGCTAATTTAGTCTCAAACTCCTCTATCTTTCCCTTATGTGAGTCGGCCTTTTTTCCTTGTACTGATCGTGAAACAATATCAATTATTGGACCACACCCTGTACATGAAACAACACATACTGAGCAATCTAACAGTAATAATTTAGAGTAGTCTACTTGTACAATTGTATGAGAGATTGAGAGGTTTCACGAGTATCAATTACAACTTAAATCAAGGGCCTCTCTTTCGTTGGTTAGCCATATCTGCTGCAGTGACTAATTTCCTACATTTGGACAATGGTTAGTACAATTGAGGCACAGGTTAGTCTTGGAAGCTATCCCTTGTACTGGGTACATGGAAATGAGACTGGAAAGTGAGTACTACCCTCCTTTCACAAGATTATTAAACTTCTATTTTCTGAAAATGAAAACAGAAGCGTAACTTTAAAATTCCCGAAACTCCCACCAGCTCAACTTCCTGCACGGCTGCATAAATTCCCTCAGAGAAGCAAGTATTACAGAAAAGAAGACCCCGCTTTAGAAGACTGACTCCAGTAATTAAGACCTAATGACGGATTTTATCAATATTCAGATCTAGCATAAAACGCCTATTGTGGGTAATTTTGTGAGCTTAGAGAGGCCTTGCGAGAAAATAATGAGTGCAGGATAAGCACTTTACACCAAGATACAGAGCTAACTACTTGCTCACACACATAACAGCCAAAAGTTGTCTCATACAGTAATACGATAAGCATTGCAATGATCACTTTGCAAGCTTGTCCATCAACTAAGAAAAAATGCAACTAAAAAAAAAAACAAATGTTCTGTAAAACTTCTACTTGTAGAGTTTCATAAAATGATAATGGTCTATGGAAGCCATCGCAGAAATGTTTGCCTATGCGAACAGTTGTATACGAGCAGTTCCCAACAGATAACACGCTTGTTGCTCTAGCTTGTTCGTAGCTCATCCACTTTTGACAAAACTTTTAATGCATGATAAAAGTAATGAGTACATCGATTACCTTATATAGATAACTACTCCCTCCCGTTCTTATTTGTTGGTTACATTTTGAATCTTTTATTGAGAGAAAAATAGTCAGAGTGTAAACCAACAAAAAGGAGCAGAGGGAGTAATCCCTCTAAATCTTAATAGTCATTAAAAACTACCATTGTACTCTATCGAAAAAGTACCTAACATCTTATTCCTAACTATACAAACTTATTCATTCACATTATCAAACTATACTTAAAACTTGCTACAATGATCAAATTGACGAAAAGATTAATATCCACAAATTGCTCCGCCACTAAAGATCTTCAGGACATCCCCTATCACCAGCACCTTGGTATTTTTAATTGTGAGCTATTCTCCTAGATCGAGCTAAACTTGTTTTCAGATTTAGTTACTTTAGTCTCCAATTTCTCTACTCTTTCCTTAAGTGAATTAGCCTTTTTTTTTTTCACTGATTGTGAAATCAAATCAATAACTGAACCATCACATTCATTTTAAAAAGAACTCCTAATGTACTACTAAATCATCAACGAACAGGAAAATAACACATAGTAACTCAAACCACTGAGTAGCCATGCTTATAGGAGATAAACTGGAGTATATTTGATCAGCAAATTTCAAAATCCCAATCTTAAGAGGCCTAACTTCAGTTGGTTAGTCAGCTCACCTCTTTCTCAGTGGCTAATTCTCTACACTTGGACACCGTTAAGTAGGATTGAGGTTCGTTAGTCATTTCAGAGGAAGCTATTTTGTACATGGAGGCATGGAGCTCAGAAGAGATCATTTTACACAGTGCACTTCAATAAATTTATTAACAAAGGCATCATCTGAATTCCTTAGACTCCCTTTCAGCTAGCTTCTAGAAGTTTTATATATGTTTTGAAATGGATTTCAGAACTTACCCATCTTTTAAGATGACAAAGTAACTAATACTTCTTTAGTTATCATGCATCTATATTATATCCATTATTGCAATATAATCACTCCCAATAATACTTTTACTTGCAAAAATTTCATCCCTCTCAACAACAACAACATTGATATAAAGAAAAGAACATAACAAGATAATCATTTGAAAGAGTTTGAAAAAAGGTGAGTAAAGTGAGAAAAAGAAAGAGCATCCAAGAAAAACCCACACCAATTCAATAAATTCCCAAATTATAAGGCTATAGCATACACCATCAATCCATTGCCACAAAGCCCACAATCTACATCAACTAAAATCAAACTTTACCTTCTGTGTTTAGTTCAATCATGTGGATCATCTCATGCCTCAGTTTTTCTTTGAAGAGTACTAGAGTGTTAAACTATGCATACTTACTTAAATTGACCTATGTTACTCGGACTCTTCATACCCTCAACATTGGAAGTGGGTAGAATACCAAGACACTTCATTATAGTTCAAAATCATTGAAATTTTCACAAAATGGCTAAGTCGGACACTTGGACATGAACCCATTTTGGACATGGGCACCCGAGTCCAATTAGCATAGAATTTGACTTTGATCATGTCATTTAACCATGAAGCAGATTTCACTTTAAAAGTCATTGAATTATCACTACCAAGTTTATGATAGACACGTTATATACTGTTAACATGCAATTAATCAGCTTTAGTATTATAAAACCCTTAAACATATCAATAATAATAATCGGACTTGGGTACTAGACCTATTCCTGTAACACAATTCAAGTACTTTTATAATTTAGGTCCAAAATGAAGTGTCAAAGTGTTTATAAATCATACCCATGTCGAAGATCTGAAGATTTACTAATAACAATTTTTTATGCACAAATTTTCAGAAGATTAAAAAAAAAAACAATATAAATATAAACAAAAACGACATATGATCAAGAAATTCAATAATTAGCAACAAAATGAAAAAAAAAGAAAATACTAGTAAAAGAGAAGGAATATACCATATGATCGGGCGATATAAAGGGCGCTGTGTTTGGAGACATTGACGGCGAAACTGCTAAGGTTGTCGCGAACTTGATCATCGCACAAGTACCCGTGAAAGTCACGTGCTTTGCCGGCGACATGAACAGTGGAATCACGACAAATATCGTAGGTTTTCCGGCAAACATCTGTCACCGGCGTTATGTCGGGAGTGTTCTGTTTGACGGCGTTAATGGGTGAATAAATCCACTCCCAAATTCCCATTCTTTCTACTGTGCGCTTACTTGTCAACTACCGTAAGTAATCTATGACGAGTTTATTCATTTTGAGTCAAAAGACAGTCATACTTTATTTTTTTTGACAGGAATAATTTATACTTTTTGTTGTGAAATAAGGAGAAACATGAGAGATTAAGAGAGAATTAATCTGTGTATCTATTCCATAGAATAGAGATATACATATATATACAGATACAATGCTAGGGTTTGTTTTGAGAATAATAAACCCTAGATCTAGAATGTTTCGGAGAGTGTAGAGTATACAGACATCCACATATATTTCATAACACTTCCCCTTGGATGTCTATTATCGAAGATTGTGCCTCATTAAAACCTTATTAGGAAAAACCCTTGGGATAAAAACCTAATGAAGGAAAAAAGAGTATAACATTCTTCCTAATACACTCGAAATGCTGCCACGTTAAAAACCTTACCAGGAAAACCAGTGTGGGATAAAACCATGGTTAAGGGAAAAGAGTGCAACGTGTATTTTCTCCCCCTGAAGAATACATAACGTACTAACGTGAAATCTTCAAGTGCAATAAATCCGACGCGATATGGTTGGGTAACTTATTCCATGTAGTAGAACACCATTTCTTGATGATTGATCCTTTGAAATTGAACTTGAACTTGAATATTCAAATCTTCACATGGACTTATTGAGGCGTCTTCATTTCTTCATACTTGTGAAAATAATACATGTGTTTACCACTATTTCATTCGATAGTTTTGTTTCGAATTATCATAACAATTAGATGTTTGCCTTCATCTGGAGGTCACATATACTACAAAATGATGATCAATGATTGATCACATTATCCAAACATAATATCATGGAAACACTTAATATCATCATATATATTTCATTTTCCAGTATCATTAGAATTAAAAAATTAAACTAATTACATATTTTGCTCGTGGCTCTTCTGGGCCACAAGAATATTAATCTTAATAGTATTTCAACTTTATTCTTTAATTAGACATTTCATGTTTTACATGAGATTTCGCCAATGAATACAAAGACTTGTTGAATCTCACATACTCAAAGTTCAGGTTGAGATATCGATGATATAGTCATATTGACTTTTCATGAGTTTGATAATAATTGTAATATTCACATATAAAATTTGTAGGGCTATAGATATGTTGTATATAAGTTCTTCGGGAACTTTTCTTACATGATTCATAAATAATATTATATCACTGTCATATAAAATTTCATCATAATTATAAGCCCATTGGAATATAAATTTGTCTTTTTTTAATTTTCCATTAAAGTTGTAAATATGTATTCTATGTATATAATGAACAATTACATATACCGCAAACATTATATAGAAACTAGCTAATGCATGCAATATGAGATATAGGAATCATGATAAGATATTAAACAAAATATACAATGAATAATGCATCTAACAACTTCCTAAACATGCAATAAGCAATTCATTAACCTATGATTCACGCATGCACAGAGACATAAGACTCAAATTAATGCAAGACACTGTACAGTGTGGATTTAAAAATCCATATTTCATTGGACTTCTGGTCCATGATAAACTTTTAATTATTATCATTATGTCGACATTAAAATGGACATATGTATTTCAGATCCCTTATTCACTAGTCCATTCTATAATAATGCATATGCATATTATTTATCGGTTTCACAGTATACCGGTATTATAAAATTCAGTAAGATACAAGTTTTCATGCTAATCTACTATGATATCTGAATACATCTCCAATTGAATTGGTACCATTAAATTTTTTTTTTTCATATCATAGGCCATCTATTATAATTCTCAGATATCTATATATACCACTTCTATCTATGGTATTTCATACATTATGGTATTAATATCAGCTGCACTATCTTGCCATATATATATATCACATATATTGGAACTGATCTTACAATCTACAGTTCAGGTGTAGTGATTCAACAAAAATAGGCAAGATTCATCTCAATGTATGCACATTCTTCTATGACCAAAATATATATCTCTTTGCGTTTGAATGGGTCATAACGGTATACAAATCAAATAGTAGATGTGCAACCTATCTTGACATAAAAGTTGGCATGTAACTTTACAAAGTATTATAATAGGGATCAATTAATAATAATTTTATAATTTTGCCAACTTACTTCAATCCTCCCCCTTAAGTTGGTAAAATATCTTAAATATTGGGGCAATTCTTCGCCAACTTAGAATATAATTTCATGTGCATCAAATTTCGTCTCGTAGGATAATCATATATATTTAACAAAGTTCTATCTCTTTTGGAGAATAATGAAATTTTGTTCTCTTCTAGAGATCAATATTAATAGGGGGTAATAAATTGTGCAGTTGCTAATTTATTATTTTATTCCTTATTTGCTAACATACAATAGCCCAATCAAGAGAATTGTTATACAAATATAAACTTTCTTGTAATTTCACTAGGTGGTGATCTTCGGGATCACTAGAAATATTGATAGTATGATACTAGCTACTTAGAATTTCCACATATAACTTGTACGTGGTGAGCTTCTGGTCACCTAATTATTTGTCAACATATAAATTATTCTAGTGAACTTATGGTCACCAATTATTTAGAAAAACTAATGTATTATCTCTTGAACTTTTCTTTTCACACAAACTATTAAAAATCACAATCCAAATATAGCTCAATCTCATGTTATGTCTTGCCATTCAATTTATTTCATATATTTAACATGAGAGAGCGTCAACACATTATTTCTTTCATATCAAATGAAACTTCATGTTTTCATAGAGGGAATTTATTAAACCCCGGATGGCCTAATTATTAATATCACATCCAATCACTTTTCCTTTAGTATTTAAATTATGGCCAGTTTTTATAAATTGGTGATCACCTTATTAGAGTACTTTTTATGCATGGCCATGAATATGATGTGATATAAATACACTGATGTGTTTTTTTTCTACAATTGGTAAGACAATTAACTAATACTCATACTCCACTAGAGCATTGATTCGATTGTAATCTTGATACATGCTAATCTTATTGGACAACATTTTATACTCTTCTGGAGTACTTTATATATAACATAACACATTTTAATGTACTAGAAATGATCTCTTCAGGAGATGCATCAAAATGTGGCACTTTCTCAAATTTTGTCATTGTCAATTATTGCTCCTTTCCTCTTTCAAGAATTCTTATATTATCATTGTAACCCTTTGGATTACCACATTTCAGGTGTGCTAGTTTTAATAGCAATTGATCTTGTCTTTCTAGGACATTTCAACTTAATATGTACATTTATAGCTAGTATATAGGTAACGACATTTATTTATATCCATCTTCAAGATGTATCATTCTAAATATTTGATTATCGTGTGGCTACCTCTATTAATTAAATAATTGATATTTAGGCTAGTGTATGTACCAAATTGACCATCAACATATTTAATTATTCATGTGCAAGGATTACATAAAAACAATGGAATAAAACACTATCTCCCCCTAATCCTTGCCTATGGGGGGTATAAAAATAATCCAACAATCTTTAAATCTCTTCTACCTTTTAAGGCATAAGTTCTTTTTAGCAATGCATGTATCCTGCATAATAATATTATTCTTATACACTCTTACTCGCAACTCTTGCCCAATTTTATTAATCTCTTATAAGTATGAGCATAATAAAATATATTTTTACAAGTAAGTTTTCCACAATGTCATCTATCTCTTGTTCACATAAATATTGTGCAATCATATTTAATTTACTTTCAATGATCCAACTTCAAGTAGGTACATTCGTACATAATACTATTATTGAATTTAATCACACATCAATCAACATATTCATACTAAAATTGTGATAGTTGTTCAAATTATATGATCATTTTAATAATGTCAATTATGATGCATATGTACATGAATAATATCTAGAACTTACCGTCCATATATGAAAAGGAGTATGCAACTAGTGTATTAGTACTTTGGTAGTACACTACTTGTCTTAATATTTCATAAAAAAAAAACATTAGTATCTCATGTAATTGACATAATCATGAAAATGTATAATTCATTAATGAAACTCCTTTCACATATAAGTAGCACAATAAATGATTGTTGTCAAATTCATCTTCAAACAAGTGTTAGCTAGCATGAATTGTACGTGGTGGAACAAAACATTCGTGTGCCCAATAAAACATGACATCATATACATATATAAATTCATCAAAGTCATAAAAGTATAATTAGTTTTATGAGTTTTCAGAGAATTACAATTAGATCATTCTTCGTATATATTAGGCCCCAAACTTTAATCCTTTTATAAGCACATACACATCAAGTTCTTGAGTTTTGACCATTTACTCGTAAGAAATATTAGAAACACAAGTTTAACTGTGGCAAAATACTTAAATGAGCTAAATAATATACAAGTATATGGTATATTAACTCAAGTAGATGCTAGCTTAATTAGAAAATCATGCTATATATACAATGGACATATACAAATGGAAAAGTTATCGTATACTAAAAGATATGTTCAAAATAATAGCAATGCCTAAAAATCAAGGGATCGATTTAACAAACTAAGATCATCATTATTCAAGGATAAACATTAACCAAACATAACATCAAGATAAGAAATACATAGCAATCACTTACACATAGGTCTTCACACTAATTGTGGCACAATATTATATAAATACTATCTTATTTTAAAATGTCAACAACCAATTTAGACCCATATCCAATCCACATATTGTTTATCGGAGATAAATCTTATATGCAATAAGATCACGAGTGGAAAAAAAAAAATAGCCATAATCAACCATCGTTTTTTGGGATTTATGTAATTATTAATTAACATAGATTGTTACCTCCGTGGGGTTTAATTATAGACATCTTATTTATGACCAACATAATGAAAGTGTTCTATAGACATAATGTGAATAAAAACATTAATACTAGCTGAAGTGCTCATATTGATTCAGTCGAACCATGAAGTCAATCACGCCAAGTATAATTAATTACTAACTGTTGATGAGTTTTTTGAAAAAACAAAATCCCTGAATTGATTTCAAAGCATATAAACTGATCACAAACTAACTGATCAATTATACTCTCTGTAGTAAATCACAATAAAAGAAAGGAAAAAGAAGCACATATATACAATCAACAAGATCACTAAAAATGGGATACAATTAAACCATGATTTATCATGACTCCATAAGATAACACATGCCCATATAAGATAAATAGACAATCTATATTTGAATACGAGATCATGTAATTCATTAAAAATAAAAATGTTTATTGTACCAAATAAATCTGTACAAAGTTTAGAGTAAACCTTTACCTAAAACAAATCATACAAATACATTTTCTAAGATAGCGATTAAACAATAAAATCGGATCTCGCACAAATATAATCAGTTCAATATAGATAATCACATGTTTAAAGATTATGCTGATTTAATCGTAATCAATTAGATAAATTCAATATGGAATATTTTATGAAATTCATAGGTAGTCATGAAAGTAGATTTGATTCATGCTAACTTGAACACATAATCATCTACATACACTAGTTATCCATGGATTAAAAATAAAAATAAAAATAAAAATTAACATGGTGGACTATTTCATTTAAGTTAATTATTGGAAAATTTGTCAAAAACAACCTTTTAAAGTGTCCACTTTATTTAAAAACAACCTTTTAAATATTTTTTTTGCAATTTAAGACCACATTATAAATTTTTTTTTATCAAAGACAACCAAATGTTACTTTCCGGCGTTGACCCAATTTTTGCCGATGTTGACCACGAGTGTGCGAGTCACGTGACTTCCTACATTGCTTAATACACCCCTTTTTCCTCCAATTAACTCCTATTAAAACCTCTGCTTCTCTTTCATCCCTCTTTTAGTACGAGTGAATTGGAGTGAAAATTGGTGTATTAAGCAATATACGAGTTCATGTGTGTTGCACACTAGTGGTTAACATCAGGACAAATAGAGTCAAATGCCGGAAAGTAGCATTTGGTTGTCTTTGATAAAAAAAAATTTATAATATGGTCTGAAATTGCAAAAAAAAATTTAAATGGTTGTTTTAAATAAAGTGGATACTTTAAAAAGGTTGTTTCTGACAAATTTTTCCTTAATTATTTAACACTTATCAGGGCTTGCCTATACTCCAGTTCCTACTCGTAGGACTTTTCACATGGAACAACAAATTATAATTAAGGACTCAAACTC
This sequence comes from Chenopodium quinoa, assembly GCF_001683475.1. Lineage (NCBI taxonomy): Eukaryota > Viridiplantae > Streptophyta > Magnoliopsida > Caryophyllales > Amaranthaceae > Chenopodium > Chenopodium quinoa. Next base: position 119,777 of record NW_018744907.1, read on the forward strand.
ATCCTGGTCAATACACCCAATTATATTTCAAGTCCACACTAACTATAATTGCAAAATTCCAACATTTTGTTTAGATATAATGTGATTCCGAATTTCCAAAAGGTATAACACCTATGATTAATTTAATTCAAGTAGGATAATAACAATATGATAAAATCAATAAAAGTAAGGGGAAAAAGATATAGGGATACCTGAATGAATGTATGATTAGGATTACAATTTGATTGAGGGGAGGTGTATATTTAAGAATACTCGTGCAGTTACTATTTAACTCTTAGAGCTGGTGCTAATAGCGTGTTGTGAAATAAGGAGAAACATGAGAGATTAAGAGAGAATTAATCTGTGTATCTATTCTATAGAGTAGGGATATGCATATATATACAGATACAATGCTAGGGTTTGTTTTGAAGAATAATAAACCCTAGATCTAGAATGTTCCGGAGAGTACAGAGTATATAGACATCCACATATATTTCATAACACTTTTGCCTTTTGTTTTATGGGGAGTACTTTTTTTTGCCTCCTTACAAACTACGAGTAGATAATTTTTAGCCACACTCGATTATTAAAATCATGATAATTTAAATATAAGTATATAAATGTAATTGAAAAAGTCTATTATACCAATAAATAATTAAAATAATAAAGTTTCCGCATATAAATACTACGGAGTACCTCCGTTACATATTATGTGCAACGATTAGACATTTTTCCTCTCTACTTTATGTCAAATCGTTGTAATAATATATAATAGAGGTAGTAATTCTACAAAATCCTAAAAGAAAAAATATATATAAAGTAGAGTTTAAGTGAGAAAATTTCCCTCAAGAAAAAAAAAAAAAAACTCTACTTTAGTATAGGTAATTAGGTATATAGATATAGATATCTTTCAAAATGAGAAGTTCCAAATTACTCTGTATCTCTTTAATAAACAATACTCCATCGTTTTGTAATAATTGCAAATACTATAATATCTACAAATTTTCGGAGAGAGTAAGGGATAGCTCAAGTGGTTAGAGCTTCTCACCCGTATTTAAGATATTTTTTAAAAAACTGAGAATTTTTAAAAAAAGTTAAGTTATTGATGTGTCGTGGTCGGGCTGCGAAACTTGCTATTAGTGATATAATATGATAGGATGATTATTAATTTATTATGCATCAACACACAATATATTTGTTAATTACGTGATAATTTTAATTTTATTAAATAAAATAAATTTAAATATGTTTTATATCATCATTATCTTTTACATGAAATATATCTTTTTTTTAAAAAAAATAAGTTAAATCTTAATATAGTACTTTTTTATATATTTATAAATTTTTTACTCTTTGAAACTTCATAAAAATAATTATGAAAGCCATTGTCTAGTAGAAAATAATTTGGATTCTAAAGTTCGTATAAAATTAGGCTTCTTTATATATTGGAGTAGGGCTTGTACTTATGAGGCCGCTAAACTGAAACCTATGTTGATACATGATTTTGAGATATGATTTCTATATATGAAAACTAGGTTAGATCCCGTGTCATGCACGGTTTTTCAATTTTTGTCACGGAGTATCAATTTATTTTTTAAAAAAATCTAAAATACATTCATTTCAATTTTTGCAAGCTACTTTTTTTTAAAAAAAAATCTTTTTTGAATACATATTATATTGTTTCCTTCTATTTTGAACCTCGATGGCAATTTATTTATATTTCAAATATGATAATTTTTCATTCACCAAGTTGAAAATTATATATTCATGATTTTTTTACTATAATAATCATTATACATTAAAAAGTAATTACTAATATAGAAATTTATTTATACAAAGATATGGTTAGATATTTATGTTTATAAATATATTATTCTACTATTTTTTTCCTTAAATTTTGGAAGTAAATATTTTAATTTGCGTATATAGTCTATCAATTTTTAAAAAGTTTTATTTTTTATTTTTAAATTTAAAATATATACTAAGGACACACCAGAAGATGACACGTGTCATTGCTGGTGTGTCTTTTAGTATATTTTTATTGATTGATTGATAAAAAACATAGTAAATCAAGTTAATTGTGATTAGGATTTGAGAGGTAGAAACTTATATCATGCAATTTATCCTTTGACAAATCCTTATCCTATATTGACTCAAATTTCGTTGCTAGGTCGGTTTGTCGATCAGTACAATCAATCAATCATCAATCAATATATTATACTAAAAGACAAAATTAATGTGAGGCTGACACATGTCACTCTATGATTTGCTTGTCTTATAATGGTTAAAAAAAATAAAGAAACCTTAGAACAATAATTTTGGTTAAAATTTATTATATTATACTAAAAGACAAGCAAATCAATGTGAGGCTGACACATGTCACTCTATGATTTGCTTGTCTTATAATGGTTAAAAAAAATAAAGAAACCTTAGAACAATAATTTTGGTTAAAATTTATTATATAAATCATTTTGATTCAGAATTTTTGTTAATAAAATTTGATAGTTACTAAACTATTTGGAAATAAGTTCATTTATGGCAACTTATATTTAATGAATGGTTAAAAAAAAATTTAAAGAAACCTTAGAACAATAATTTTGGTTAAAATTTAGGAAAATTGACAGGAATATTACGACCTTTACTCCGTCCGCCCAAAATAAAACGACCTTTTGAAATTCCCCAAATAAAACGACCTTTTACCCTTATCTTCTTAAAATAGAACATTTACTGGTTACCGGCTACAACTTGTTATACTGGTCCACGCTAAGGGTTGACCCTTCTTTTCCCTTGTAATTTAGCCTACGTGGCATTAATTACCCAACTACCCTCTTTTTTCCCTGCCTTTAATTCAATTTTCTCTCTGTCCTTCTTTCGTCCTCTCTGCAAACTCCATTAAAGATGCGAAAAAGGACTGAAGCTCATTGAATTTAATTGCTCCTCTGACTTAGTGGTTGGGGAAAGGATTGAAGTGGTTGTTTGCGAGAAGGAACAAGGCTCGAATTGTGTGATTGGAAAATCTGGAATTGGTTCGAAGGTATGTAATTGAGCTTACATTTTGCCTTATTTTGTCTGATTTGTGAATGTGTTATTTAGATAATTGTAGTTATTTGCGTCCAATTTTGTTGTGTTATGGTGTGATTATGCTAATTAGATGTTAAATTTAGTAGCTTTGGTTGAATTGGATGACTTGTTAATTGTGCAATTATGCGATTTGATGTTAGGGTTGGATTTTGCGATTGTTTTAGGGGTTGATTTTTTCGAATATCTGATATGTTTTGGTTGATTAGATTGATAGATGTGATAATTGTGGTTGATATGTAGGTAAAATGTCTACCTTTTGTGATAAACTTACCAATTTTTTTTCATTTCTACAAAGCCTTCATTAGCTCAACTCGGATACATGATATTTCACTCTTCATCTCTTGTACATCTTCCTCCAAATTCTCCTTCTTCAATTGTAGTTTCTTAATTTTGTCTTCTCTTAGTTTTTGCTCATACTCCAATTCCAATATAATTGTGTCTTTTTCCAACATCTTCATTTGGAAATCTTCTGCAGTTGTTATCTAAATTAGGCCCTTGTCTCACTGTTCTAACCACATCATCTCTCCCGCGCCCAGTTGCACCGAATTTTTGGACGAGTATTTCTTCTTGAATTAGAAGATGACAGAGATGCATTAGATGATTGCCTTCTTAAAGACATGACACCATTTACAATGGGAGACCACAAAATTAAAATTAAAAAAAAAAGGGAGGAAAATGAAAGAAAGAGTGGAACAGGGGAGAAGAACGACATGGAGCTGGGTTAAATAAAAGGAGGAGTATTTTAAAACCCCAACGGTCATTGCCACGTAACCATTCTACCTACAAACTCCGGTTACCAGTTGAAGATGTTCTATTTTAAGAAGATAAGGGTAAAAGGTCGTTTTATTGGGGGAATTTCAAAAGGTCGTTTTATTTTGGGCGGACGGAGCAAAGGTCATAATATTCCTGTCATTTTTCCTAAAATTTATTATATAAATTATTTTGATTCAGAATTTTTGTTAATAAAATTTGATAGAATCTAAACTATTTGGAAATAAGTTCATTTGTGGCAACTTATATTTAATGAATGGTTAAAAAAAAATTAAAGAATCCTTAGAACAATATAATAATTTTGGTTAAAATTTATTATATAAATCATTTTGATTCAGAATTTTTGTTAATAAAGTTTGATAGAATCTAAACTATTTGGAAATAAGTTCATTTATGGCAACTTATATTTAATGAATGGTTAAAAAAAATTTAAAGAAACCTTAGAACAATAATTTTGGTTAAAATTT
>NW_018744908.1:0-25415 GCF_001683475.1 Chenopodium quinoa
GGACGCCTTCCCGTCCTTGTCGTTTTTTGCAGTCGAGGTCGACTGCTTTCGTTTGGCCCTTGGAGTCGGGGTTGATAGCTGAAGAGAGTATAAAAAGTTAGTAAAATATAAGCAGAGCAATGCATCAGAGTCCGTGTGGAGCCTGGAAGGAGCTCTCTTCTGTTATGCCAACACGGACGAAAGCTTATGTCCGTGATAACTCAGAGAGGAGGGCTTTCTCAACATACCAACACAGACGAAAAAGGAGGCATGAAGGAAGAAAGAAATGTTTTTACCTCCTTAGTTTGCTCGTACAATTTTTGGCGAGCTTTGTAACGAGCCAAGTCGATGTCCGACATATCAACCTCCCCCTTTTGCTCAACGTCCAACATGGCGTACGCTTCCGCTGCAAGATAGAAAAGGAAAAAGAGTTAGAAAAATTTTCATTCAAAATAACAAACGTACAAAGGAAACCTAGACATCCCACCTTGGGCAAGTTCTTGTATAGGCCGCAGGCCGACATAAATGTTGGATCCCTGAGCCAACTGGCCAAAGGGACCCAGTTCTTAGGGACGACCACCATCTTGCCATCCTTGTTCACCTTCTTGACCCCAAAGTACTCAAGCTGATATGCTTGGCTAGGGTGGACGGGCGGCTTGTATGGCTTGTGAACCCCACGGCCAAGCTGGATTGACTTGGCATTGAATCGGTTCATCCTAAGATTAAACTCCACATCCTTAGTCTTGATGCGGTAGAACCGATTCTTCCAATCTCACCACTTGGAGACACGGTCGACCACCACCATGTAGTCTTTGATGGTACTAAGAATGAACCAACCGTCCGTGTGCTTCTCCAGCTTAGTCATGGAGTGCATCTCACAAAAACCGGAATGTCCGGCTTGAAGCCCTTGCGGATGCACGTCACAAGGTACCCGAACACATTCTGCCAGCTGTTCGGAATCACTTGGAAAAGGGCTATGTTGTACTTGTCTAGAACAGTACGGATGAAGGGTGAAGAGGGAAGCGAAGCCCAACATCGAAGGCGGCCCTGTAGACGCAGATGGCTTGCGTCGAGGCCGCTCGTCCTCCATGCGGCCACAGAGTGAGACTTCCATGGCGCAACCAGTTCGAAGCCCTCTCCTAGATGGGAACTCCTTGTACTCCTCGAATCCGTCGTTGTGGTAGCCCAAGGCTGTGCTATCCAATGTACATGCGAACGGATCCTTGAAGGTGTCAATGTTGGCGACCGCAGCCTCGGCCGTTTCTTCTCCCTCGGCCGCTTCGCCTTCGGCCTCGACCTCTCCTTCAGCCTCCTCATTTCTTGGCGAGGGGCGGTGCCAAATTCAGAGGACAACACTCTGTCCAAGTCTGCAGCCTCGGCCGAGCTTTGGCTCCTTGAGAGGTGGCCGCCCCCAGATGAGGGAGCTTCTTCATAAACAAAGGGACTCTTACCCTTGTCTTTAGCAGCGACCGCCCTGGCTTCCGAAGAAGGGTCACTACGAGGGGGTAGGTCGGACGGTTCGTTGATAGAAATTCCAACTCTTGGCCTGTCCGACCTGCTACGTTGGAACTGGGGTGGAAAGGGAGTTGAAGAGGACGACCTAGAAACAACCTCCCTAGAAGAAGTAGGAGGTCTCTCACAAGATCGCAACCCTACCGGTTGTCTGCCTGAGTTGGTTGGTTGTGAAGATCTTGTTCAGGGGTTGGCCCGGACACCCTAACAACATAGTAGACGCCCTGTGGACGTTGGCGCTCCTCAAAAGAAGAAGTCACTTCCACGGCCGAGCAGTGAGTGCCCGTGGAAGCAGTCGTAGGAGTGGTGGAAGGAGTTTTTAAGTCATTATTGTTAGGGTCGTAAGGAGTCCTAGGGTTCACCAGACTGCCGTCTAGATTTCTCACCGCATGACAATCATGCGTCTGCATTGTTCTTGCCATGTTCGACTGTAGGGACAGAGAAGAATAGGTGGAAGTGAGTCAGTACGCACTAGAAATGGACCCACTCCATGAAGGAAATGACTCGTCTCCGTCCACTCTAGACTCCTCAGTCCCAGGTGAATGGCCGACCTCATGAGGAGAAACGGACGAAGCCGAGTGTTGAGCCAGATTTTAAAAATGAAAGTAAAAAATAAGAACGATACAAGTATAAGGAAAGAAAGTTGGCAGCTTAGCTCAGTACGTGTAGAAAACTTGAAAAATCTTGAGGGCTGACCGGAAAACTCAAAAATGTACCCGGAAAACTCAAAGGCACGACAGAGCTCTTTAAGATTCAAAGAAAATATCACTTTCTCTCTCTAAAAACTCTGACTTCTCTCTAGAAAATGCAAAGTTCCAAAGTGTGAGAATGAGGTCAAACCCTTTGTATATATAGGCAAAATTTATGGGGGTGAGATGGTAAATTCATCTTTCCCGCCTAAAAAGTTGAACGGTTATAATTTGAAAATTTAACCTAGAATTTGAAGGGTCAAAGGACAACGCCGTTAGAATGAACGGAAAAGAAGACGGCCTAATAACGGCACGTCCAAAAATAAATAGATAAGAAGACGGAACTAAAGCTCCCTCCTCAATATATAGACGTCCACTCTTCTCCGGAAAATGAGGCGGCCTACTATTATCCGTTCCTTCCGTAGAGATAGGCGTTCGCTTGAAATTTTTAGGCGGACAAAAGCCGTCTGTATAAATCCTAATGCAATCGTACGCACCAAAGCTAGTAAAAGTCAGAGGAGGCGGCCGATATCGTTTGAGCCACCGCCTCTGAGGGGCAAATGTTTAGGGTAAAAATACCCCATATACGTGGACCAGTCCCCGTAGCGACACGTGGCCAGTGAGAGGGTGACACGTGTCACTATGGGAAGATGACACGCATTCAGGTTAAAAGCACTCAAGAGCACGGGGCAATCCTGTAGCGACACGTGGCCCAATGAGAGGGTGACACGTGTCACTACAGGTAGACGCCACGTGTTTAGGGCATATAAAACCCCTAAAATCAGCACAAAAAGATGGCCTCATCACATCATGGCCCAAGTCCCGAGCGATATCCCTAAAAGCCGCAAAAACGGCCGCCCTCATGTTACACGTGGCATCGCGTGATTGCGCAGCCAATCACGTCACGTAATTTTAGGGTACAAACCCTAAAAAGGGCACAAGTTCCCACCCCTATAAATACCCCAATCATTTATGATGGGAGGGGTGGATTACGACAGTACGAAGAAAAAGAGCATTAAATAGCTCCAACTTCTCTCTACTTTTCTTCTCTAGCCTTTTCCATTTTTGATCACTAACTTGACCATCGGAGGAGAATATTCTATCAAAAGGAATATTCGTTGTTTTGCAGGTATCTCAGTCTCGTTGCTAGGAGAACGCGACCAGTATCCGAGGAAATCTAAAAAAACACCCGAAACAACTATCACGGCGGAGTTGGAGGCAGTTATAGCCGTAACAGTCTTTAAGGCGCTATTCTCTAGCTTGCAGAAGATCGTCAAAATAAACAGCAGGTTGGCGTTCCCTAGCTTGCAGAAGTTTATCACAACAACAACAATGCAACAGCAACAAATCGGTTACCCTCAAAGACGTGTGCTCGACGGTGCAAGATACGCGTTTCTTAACTCTCTTATCTGTTTTAACTAAAGCTAGTTTTGCAGGTATCGGCGTTACAAGAATGATTTAGGATCGCAGAACGTTCTGAATCATTCTCCGTCCCTATCGATACTTTGACTTTTGTTTTCAAAACTTGCGTTTCTCCAAACTTAGTCAAAGTAGGGGCTTCTATAGACATCCATTTGTGTCTCCCCAAAACCAAATCCAGTGATGAATACCTTTCATGTCATTTGATTATCGAATGAAGCAAAAGCGTGAAAATTCTGGTGATGAGGATGTTTTTTATTAAAATATCTCTTCTTTCTGTTTTTGAAAATATTTCTTTTTCTTACCTTATTTATGAAAAATGTGCATTCCAGTTTAGTTTGGTCCATGACAAGGATCCAATAATAGTGTAGATGGATAGGGTTTGAAAAGACCTTTCCAACGATATATTATAAGCCCAATTCAGATAAATAATGAGGAAGTTATGGCCAAAATACTAAACTGAGCCCGGTTTGGTTTTTAACTACGGCCCAATGATCTAGAGAAAGGCCTATTATTAATTATCATTCATAAACCTTTAAGGATTGATTTATAGTTTTCTAGAATATTCTAGAAGGTTCTCTTAAATCCTAATGGAGTTAGGATTAATAATTATGTTTCAAAGAGTTTAAAATTGAATGAAACTACTCCTTTTTTAGAATCCTTGTTTTGTACGAAGTGGACTATATTCAGATTTTATTTTTGTGCCTCATAATATTTATCCAACTTTTATATGGTTGGATAGATATTGAAATTACCTTTCCAATGATATTATAATATTAAATCTGAGTTATAACGAAAAAGATATGAATGAGATATGAAACTCTATCCAAAACTGACACCCTTCCATAATTTCGGCCATATATTTTTATATTCAAAATATTTTAATCTGATTCTAATTGGGTTGGAAATTAGAATTAAAGAGCTTTCCAACGACATATTATATGACTTATTTGAACTTTTGGATCAAAAGATATGATAAAAACAAAATCCGCAAAAATCATTTTGCAGCGCCGGACACCAAGCCTAGCGTCTGGCGCTAGACTCAGCGTTTGGCGCTACACTCAACGTTTGGCGCCACGCGCGTGTTTGACGTTGCAGTTGTGTTTTATTCTTTATGAAACTCTTATTCGTTTTTTATCACATCTGGCTGATTTTCTCTATAAATAGCCTCCTAAAACCTCCGTTTTCAATCATCAAATATCATCAATTCTTCTCATCAACTCTCATCAAGAATCTCTTGATTACTCTCTCTCTCTCTCTCTTTCTCTCTATCTTTTCTAAACTAGCCTTTTGCATAAAAAATTCCACATTCACAAGATCTACACACACCTAGCTAAGTTCGAAGTTGCCTTCGCCCAAGACGTGAAAGGTTTTAATTTCTAAGGGTTTGGTCCAAATCACTATTTCAATTATTTAATTTAATTGTTTGATTTTATTATTTTCCTTGAAGTTACTAACGTGTGTATTTTGTTATTAGAAAGAGATACGAAGCATCCAAGTAAGTACTTTAATGGTTTAATTGATATTATGACATAGAAATCATGCTTAGATTGTTATTTTGACTCCTAGTATCATGTTAGGATGTTTTATTGCTTCCTTGTATCATGTTTAGGATAAAGAATAAGTTCCTTAAATCAAGTATGATTGTTATGATGCTTCCTATTTTCTTTCCTAATATCATATTAGTATCATGTTAGAGCTAAAGCTTTGATTTGTAATGTTTAGTGACATGTTAGGGTTTGTTATTAATCTTGTTAGTATCATGCCTAGGATCTTGCTATTATTATGCTTTAACATGATTATTTTAATTATTATTATGATTATAATAATTGTTATGATGATTATTATGTTGATTATTATTATTGTTATTGCTTGATCACGCCTTTTATGCATGCTTAAAGGGAATTTGTACTTGTAATCACGCTTAATAAGATAATTAATAATCTTGTTTAGGATTAATATGATTATAATTCAAGTGATCGCCAATAATAGATTTATTTGTGCATTAATATTCAAACAACATAGATTAAACAGGTTCTTTAATTACAAGTAATTGTTTTGTGATTAAGAATGAATCTGTAATTTAGTACTAATTGCTAATGCCTATGAAATATGATGCCTAAGGCTTGTATCTTGTCTTTTTACAATGGTCTTTCATCCTATTTCATAGGGGAGTCTTTTATAGTCTTGTAACATCTTCTATGACGATTCCTTGAAAGTTGGAGTTAGCTGCCAGGTTCAGCTCCGAGATTCATGCCATGTTCTCTTTGTGCTTATCCATTACCTTTTGACTTTTTCTTTGCTACTGGTTAGTTGGAGAATAGTGAGAGTGTCCTCCATGAAAATAGGAGAAGTAGTTTGACTCCTTAATTTGGTCTTCAACGAATGTGAACTTACTTATGGTGCAGATACATTTAACATTTCCAATTGACTGATTCTTGGTGGGAAATATCTCCTCCTTGATTGTAGGAAATCTTATAACAACTTTGACTTCGTTCTAACTTGGATTCTCTTAGAATATTCCTTTGAAAATATCTTTGTTTGATTTTGTTTAATACATGGAACCAGGTAGCTGATCACGTAGCAATTTGTAACCTGTAACCTAGCAACCTGTAACCTGCAACCTAGCAACCTGCAAAAATCTGAACCTGTATTAAAATTTAGGCACAAAAACAGACAACCCATATTTCCATTTAAGAGCCTTTGAGACAATAATGAATATTAAGGGGATTGACAGGAAAGTCTTTCATTCTTTGTTTTCTTTATCTCTTAAAACCGTTTGTCAACAATGGTTCTTTTCCCTTGACAAAGAGAAAACAGCTACTTGGGAATCTATTGTAAATTCTTTCATTGATAGGTGTAAATTTCGTATTCAAGTTGAAACTGATCATAGAGAACTTGAAATACTTAAGCAAAAAAGAGAATAAAGGTTTCACTTCTTTCTTTAAGAAATGGAGAGAAACTTCTGCTCGGATGATTGAAGTACCATGTGAAAAGGAATTTGTAAGGATGTTCATTAAGTACCTCCAAGAAAAGTACTCCAAACATCTTAAGTATCAAAACAATTTGCATACCTTCAAGGCCGTCTATGACATTGGAATTAACATTGAAGACAACCTTGCTAAACAAAAAGATGCTAATAATAATAACTCCAGCAATGGTTGGAAAGGTAAGAAGAACGACAATCATTATTCTTCCAAAACCACTCACTCAAATAATGTTAGCACCTTTAACTTGAGTAAGTCCTTTCCATGAACAATCAAGGACAAAAGAAACTATTTAGGAAGAACTTTACTCCTATTGGTATGAGTTATGACACCGCTGACCGACTACATGCAAAAGTTCTTATAACTCCCATTGGACCATTTGTGGATCCACCTATCGAAAAAGGATGGCTAATTATAATCCCAACGCACATTGAAAGTATCACCAAGGCAGGGGTCATCTCACTGATAACTGTTGGAAGCTTAAAGAAGTTATCCAAGATTTAATTGACAGCAATAAACTTCCATTGCCCCTGCAAGCAAGAAGCCAAGCATCACCACTTTCTGATTCTTTGGCTATCTCTGATGAAGAAGACCATGTTGATCTCTCATCCCTCATCAAACCAGTTTGAAGAAATTCATGCTATCGAAGAAGAGGAGGAAATAATTTTCGATGCCATAAAGTGATTTCCCTCCCGGACAAGAACCTGCAACTAGAGAAGAAGTGTGGATTCTCATACGATCAATGTGGGAGGGAATAGACTTGTTACGTGAAGCTATTGAATTCACGAAGAAACAAGAAAAGGTGGTCCAAAGTGAAGTTTCTCCCATCATTTTCATTAATAACAAGAACCTAGTCCAAATTCCACAAGAATAAGATGCTAACATTAATGGGGTTTGGGAAAACGATGACGAGGACGTCTATCTCAAGGATATGGAAGAACCTCCACTTTTAGTTATATATCCAGTAAGTGATTTTTGGGATGAAGAGGATTCACCCATAGACGTTCTCATAAGATCTGGGAGAATGCAACCTCCCATCACCACACAACCTATTCCTACAATGCAACAAGTTCCCATGCCGATTATAGAGGACAATGATGTTGTCAAGCAATTCAACAAGACTAAGGTCGATATGAATGTATGGAAACTTCTAGCCACATCCTGAGAACATAGGTTGGCGGTAATGAACGCCTTGGACAAAATAGGGATAGACTCCGAAACCACTCCTGAGGGGTTGGCTAACTTTCTCACGAGTGATCTCCCCCCATCAACTTGACCACCTTTTCTGACAAGGATCTAACTCCAAAAGGTGACAAGCATTACAAGGCTCTAAACCTCACAGTAGTCTGCAAGAGAATGAATGTCCCAATGACTCTTGTAGATAATGGATCGGCAATCAATGTTTGTCCCCTTAGAAGTGCAAGGATGCTGGGAATAAGGGATGAAGATTTAACCCTATAAACGCAAGGAATAAGAGCCTAAGACAATATCGTCGCTAAGATCTTGGAAAAATCACCATGAACGTAACGCCGGGAGCAATAGAACATGCCATTACCTTCCAAGTAGTGGATATTAAAGCTTCCTTTAACCTATTGTTGGGACGCCCTAGGCTTCATGACCTTAAGGCCATCTCTTTATCCCTTCATCAACAAGTGAAGGCTATATTTGGAGGGATCCCTATTACAATCGATGCTTCACCTATGAGGATTAAAGCTGTTGAAAATCCGATTATTAATGTGGAGCACGATGAGAATGATGAAGATTTGTGGGGCTATAATGAAGAGGTCTCCTTAATCAAGGAAGATGAAAGGACCCCTCTTTGCCATGATCCCACTCTAATATGATGGTAAATGCTATTCTAAAAAACAGGGACACTTTCCTAGAGTGACTCTTGGAAAGAAAAAGAAGATAGCAAAGCAAATGGAATTACCTGGCCTCCCTAAATTAGATACTTTCGGACTTGGTTTCGAACCGACTCTAGAAGATCTAAAGCGAGCCTAGGAAAAGTCTAAGGCACGTAGGAACGCTCGCACCCAAAAGAAAGAAATCCCAATGGACCAATATCCTCTTACTCTCAATGGAAAATTTATAAGAGAAGGAGAGGACTATCCATGCCACGAATTTCCCGAGCCCTTTGTTGTAAATGGCATAAGGCAACCTGGGTTCGAAATCTTTCTGGATTGCTACTTTTTAGACGAGATCCCAACTCCTATCCACAAGGAGAAAGCACCCCCATGATTTGACTTTAATTTCATGGGACTTGTAGACACCTAAAAATGTCTCCCCAAAACCAAACCTGATGATGAACAACCTTTCACTACCATTATTGGTCGGGTTGAGTAGTTAATCTTAGAGTGCTTAAATCCATATTTCCATTTCATAAAAACAAACCAACTTCTAGCCCATTTCCCCAAACCATAACTTATTTTCCTCTTTTCGTGCCTTTAAACCCAAAATAATTCATTTCGTGTCCTTTAAAAACCATTCATTTCGTGTCCTTTTTATAAAAACATTTATCCCACTTTATTTTGGTCCATAATCTCGGTCCAATGATTGAATAGTTGGATGAGGCTTGCAAAAAGATTTCCAACAATTTATTATAATCCCAAATTCGAGTTATAACGAATAAGTTATGGCCAAAATATTAAACTGAGCCCAAACCGAACCTAAGCCCACCTTACCTACGACCCAATGATCATGTGGAGGGTCCAAATGATTTAATCCCATTCCTAAACCAATTAGGATTAATTGGAAACTTATATAAGTTTATAAAATATCTTAATTATCTTTTTTGAAAAAGATAAGATTAAAAGTTTTGAAATTAAATAAAACTTTTCCTTTTGAAAGTCCTAATTTTATTCGAATTGAAAGACATTCAAAGATAGATAGATATTATTTTCGTGCCTCATAGTTTTTATCAAAAAATTTATATGGTTAGATATCCCTTGAAATTATCTTTTCAATGATATATTGTAATATCAATTCCGAGCTATAAGGGAAAAGATATGAATAAAATGTCAAACTCTATCCAAAACTGACACCGTCTCACTATTTCGGCCATATATTTTATTCTATAATATATTTTAATTTGATTCTAATTGGGTTAGAAAGTAGACTTCAACAGCTTTCCAACGATATATTATTCATCTTATTCCGACTTCTGGATCAAAAAGATATGATAAAACCAAAAACTTCAAAAACTGCAGTTTATCGAGTTTTATTCCGATTTAATACGGATCTTATCTTAATTCTTCGACCCTTCTTTTTTTCTCTATAAATAGAGGTCATATCACCCATTTTCCAATGATCAACAAGCTTGATCACAAAATAATTCTCTTCTCCCTATTTAACCTAAACACTAGCCTCCCCATTCTTTTACTATTCCTTCCTTTAAGCACTCCAAGGAGTCCATACAATACCGAGGTGTTGTCCTTAAACCAAGGCATGAAAGGTATAATTAACTGAGGGTTTGGACCAAATCAACTCTACTTTTTATTTAATTTAATTTTTTCAATTTGATTTATATATTTTATTGAAGTTAATAATAGTTTATTCATGATGTAGCAATTCAAGAAAACGCGGAAAGTGAGTAATTAATCACTTAATTACTCTTATTTTTATTCTTGTTGCTAGTATCATGATTAGGTTTATTATTTGATTTGACTAACACTATTATTGTTGAATTTCTTCCAATATTAATGTTAATTCTATTATTGTTATTATGATCACCATATTGCATGTTAAAGGGAATATGTAATTGAAAATCACGCCTAATAAGATAATTTGGACAACCGGTTTAGGTTCCTTTTTAATCTTGTTATTAATCAAAGTGATCACAATATTTTAGAATTATGTGTTGCATTAAGATTCAACCAATTTTTCTTAATGATAGTTTGGAGCAAATTGAATTTTTGTTTGTATGCCTTTAAGATGGCAGGAATCACTTTTCACTATCAGAATCGAGTAGAGGCTAATACGGGCGAATGTGACTCCATGACTCACTTCGTACCATCATCCTCGATCCTCCTTTCGTGGTTCCGAACCATATGTAGTTAGTAATCTCATGGATTATGAATGGGGTGTAACCTTCACGAGTCAATCGTTGTTGCCTATCGTTGTCCCTTATCGTGGTTGCCTTTTTATGATCCGTGAACAGTTTACAATTTCCTTAAAAAACTTGTTGGAGGCTCCCTACTTTCCTTATCCCTAATCGTATATGTCAATTCCCACTTCATAAGAGTGTCAAGCATATTCACACATGCTTTTAACGTAGGCGCACTTCGTGCGATGCATACAATTTAGCGACTCCACAGGGGAGGATTCTTGGTTATTTATCGATTTGAGTGATTGGTATTTAATTAAGATGAGTAGATGAGACTTGAAAGATTCTTTAATTGTATTTCTGCGATTTAATTTTCATTGTCACATATGCATATGCCTTTTAGGTTACCTTTTTTTGCCACAATAGTACGTCTTCTACGTATGTGGCTAGCCCGGGGGATTGAAGCTCTATCAACCCAAAAGCTTTCATGGCAATAAGGGTTCATCCGAGTTTTTAAATCCACCCAAACCATGGAGTCGAGTTCGATTTCATCACAAAACTCGCGGAGCCGCCCGTTGGCATACACCCTCAAGGGAGGCTGCCTTGCTAACGCGTCCAAACTCTTAACTATGGTACCTTTGACATCCTTTAAAGCTTGACCATAGTCGAACATAGAACTTG
The DNA here is from genome assembly GCF_001683475.1 of Chenopodium quinoa. NCBI lineage: Eukaryota > Viridiplantae > Streptophyta > Magnoliopsida > Caryophyllales > Amaranthaceae > Chenopodium > Chenopodium quinoa. Next base: position 11,310 of record NW_018744908.1, read on the forward strand.
ATTTGAGGTTGCGAACTTCATTGCATCATTCGTGACAATGTGCTTATATGTGCATTTTTTTAATTTTTATTTATTTATTTATTTATTTTGTTATCAATTTTTTTTATTATTAGAGTCGAGCCATAGATTTTTTATAATTTTTTGAGTCACCCGGATTTTTATTCCCGTATACTGCAAAAGAGTCAACTTTTTTTGGTCATAGCCAGAGTTATAGAAAGAGTTACATGTCGTGAAACCTATGGATCTGTAGCCCCGAGTTTTATCTTTCTTGGAATTGGTTTCGTCCCAATCAGAGTCACAGATCAAAAGTTATAACCGATATACTACAACTTGTCAAGTTTAGGTGTCTTTTTAGCGTTACCTTTTTTATTTTATTTTAAAATAAAAAATTGTGTCAAGCTAGTCTTAGCCAAGTCCTTTAATCTGTGTCAACTCGTATAAAATAGGATTGTAGTTTTTTTATTTTTATTATTTTTTTATACCCATGAGTCATAACTCTTCTAGAATTCTACTCCTCTTCCTAGTTTCTTGTGATGGATTGTTGTGCTAACCTTAACATGTGTTCTTTGTCTTTGATTGTGGTTAATCTTATTTATGAATAACGATTTCCAAGGGACCGTTTTCACCTAGTAAATAGCATAAACATTAAAATTGGACAAAATTAATAAAGTTAGCTTGTCTTTAGTCTTCCGTACTATTTGGTCATTGGGTCCTTTGTTTTTCACATTGTCCTCATGTCTAGCCATGTGATCATACCACGAGTCTTAATAAACTCACCTAATCACACATGTTGAGTCATTGCACACACTTTGTCTTCGAGTAATGCACTATATTGTCTATGATCGTATATTAGGACCATGCATGCGTCGTTTTCCGTCGTAATAGGAATGAGTGGAGTATTTTCCATCATATTTCAAAATTGTTTCATACACTCTTCCTTTCCAATTCGAGTATTGAGTGAATGAATTAAGTGAGTTCATCCTTACACAGTACTCGAGTTCAAGAATCACTAGTTAAGAGTTGGAAGAATAAGGGGAATGCCATTCCTTCCTTCTTTTCTTCCAATCAAAGCATCAGCAATAACAAAATTCTTGTTCCTCTGGCAGTAACAAATAATTCATAAGCAACCATGAAAACGAAGCACAAGACAAGTCTCTATACAAGATTTCATTTTTTTCTTCTTTCGTTTCATCCCTTTTTCCCTTATAAGTCTAGCATAGGTTCTCCTTATCCTTATGTCTATATGCCATGTTCCATCAATGAGCATTTCTTTCCTTTGCATTCAATCATGTCATGCGCAAAAAAAAAAAAAAAAAAAAAAAAAAACCAATTGCTGAACTGAACGCAAGGTATACCAATGATTTGAGGAACCTTTACAACCCATTCATTCTCCATTAACCATTCAATCACATATTCATTTCTTCATCAATCATTTTGAGCCTCGTCTAACGTTTGGCCTTCATTTCTTCAACCCACATTCACTTAAACATGGGATGGGAAGGTGTGTAATTTGTAAGCAAGTTAAAAAAAAACAATATATGTCTAAAGGCAAGTGTTCCAATGTCTTCTATATGAACACGTCTCAAATTGCGTCTCTCATCGAGTGCTTGGTACCGTGCCTTAGAAACATGAATGCTAAGTGAGTGATGGACCGCATGATCTGAGATTGCCTACATTGATTCAAAAGAATGGAAAAAAAGAAAAGAAATTCAAAACAAAAAAATATATATGAAAAATAAAACTTGCAAAGTCCAATACATAATTGCATATCTTGGGGGGCTTCTCTTGGGTCTTGAGCCTTTTACCCCTTTCTTCCTTAAAACATCAACTTAACCATATTAAAACCCTTGAAATAGCTCTTAGAGGTGTACATACACTTGTGCATAGTTCGGTTAGAGCTACGTTCGGCCTGATTCCTAACGGATACGTAGGCAACCTCACATTGAGGTGCGGCCACATTCATATGCATGATCGAGTCAAAGAATATCCAATGCTTATCCCTATGACCTTATTCATCTAGAGCTAGACTTGGGGGGCTTGAACCCACATCATTTAGCCTACCTAGCCTAAAGAGTCATCATCTTTGACTCTTCTCACATCTCTTTCCACCGCCATAACCCTTGCAGCCAGCCTTAGTATCATATTCACACACTTCACTCACACATCCATATCCTTATCAATCATCCTTCCCTTTAAGAGAACTTTATCATGAAATCTTGTTTCAACACTGTGCATGTTTCATCATATTTAAAGACAACATTCATTAGAAGAAACATTGTATACTTGCTTAGCTTCCTGACCTGAGCAATATTCATAGTTTCATGCATCGCATAATGTGCTAAGAAACATTTATATATCAATGATTTTTAATCATACAAAGCATATCGTGCTTAGCTCCTTGTCCTCAGCAACGTTCATTATGCAATAATCACTTCATCTATATACGTGCTTAGCTTCCAGACCTAAGTGACGTTCAAGATCGTTTCTTTACACCATATATTATGCTTAGCTCCATGACCTAAGTTCATTCATCGTGTCACATGATGTAATTCTCCTTAGCCTCCTGATCTAAGGACATGCATCATGCATACATTACTTTCAAGACAAGCAATTCAATCCATACGATTCATTTTGTCTTGTTCAAGGAGGAAGTTCAAAACTTCTTCCCCTTTTTTGGGGAAGTTCAAAAACTTTTTCAAAATTTTATCAAGGGAAGTTCGAAAACAAAACTTCATTTTTCACGTCTTTCTTTTTCGGGAGAAAGTCGATACCTTCCACTCGTTTTATGACAAAAATGACGGAAAATTTCTGCTTTTGCATTTTCTGTTGCTTATGTTTGTACACATATACACAATCACAAGCTATACACATGTTGTTTCGGGGTTTTCTGATGTCCTGCGGGAGAGTTACAATTCCGAGACTGGAACCGGACGCCTGTACCTGCAAAATAACGGAGACTCCTGAGAGCTCCGCCTCCAACGGTCAAGTTAGTACCTGATTAAGGAGTAATTAATACAGAAATTAAAGTAATAAGGTCTCTCTAGGTGAGAGTATTTAATGTAGGTAATCTGCTTTGCTAGCGAGATCAGCCGGTTATTAGTGTGTTCTGTAATGTATTCGGTCCCTGATTAATGAGGATTAATCGAGTATTTATAGCCTTGGGAAGCGTGCAACTCTCTAGGTTTAAGGTAAACCTAGGGCCGATCGGGCTTCTAGACTGAAATGGGCCTTGATGGCCGGTTGTCCCATTTGGCATGGGTGGACACGTGGCGTGTCTTAAGTGGTCCGTGGAGGACGCGTGGCGGAACCTGGTTGGTCCACTTGTCAAACGGCGCTTGGTGGATAAAAATCCCCTAATCATTTGCCCCTCACAGGTGGCACGCGACTGGTCACGTGTCGCCTGTGACAGGCGTCGCACGGTGACAGGCGACGGCCCGTTACAGGTGTCACCTTGCAGACGGCCGGGAGACTCTCCCGCCCAAATTTGAATTCGGAAGCGACCCTTCGCCTTCTCATTTTGCCTATAAAAGGAAGTGCTGACTTCGGTCATTTTCACATTTGAGAATTTTTGCGAGAACATTCGGACCCCTGAACTTGCTCTGACATTTTCGGACTTTTTCTGCCTACCGCCTGTTCTGACAAGCCGACTGACCCGAACTTTCAGGACTTCATCAACTGTCATCCATTCAGGTAACTCAGTTCTCTTACTCTTAATTTTTCTTTTTATTTTTTGAAATGGCACCATGGAAGCACACGACACGCCCTAAGTTAGTGATCAGCCGGTCACCGGGGACGGCTGAATCTAGGACTAGGAGTGCCGCCTGCCCTTTTCTGGACCCATCTTTGCCCTTTATTCAAAGTCCGACTGAATCTGTGTCTATGCAGAACGTGATGGCCAGAACAAAAAAGACTGCTAGAATATCAAACTCAGACGGCTCCTCCCAAAGGGTACTCCTTAGCGAAACATCTGACCAGGCGCCAGATGTGGAACGAGGCGACTGTCAAGCTGACAGTTCTGAGAGAGGGACCAAGGTGTTCCCTTCTCATCTAACCGTGGACATGTCCAATTTACCTTCTGCTCCTTCTAAGGGAGAGGAGGCGGGCCCCTCTAGGAGAGGGGAGGAGTCGTCCTCTTCGGACTCGTCAGGGGACGAGTCCGATTCCAGCTCTTCTGACCATAGTTCTTCTGACTCAGAAGAAAAACATAACCGCCTACAAGAGGCGAGAAGTTCCCATGCAGTGGAGAAGGGGGATAATTGGGCAGAGCCGTCCGCCTCTTACAGAGAGGAAAACACCCCCTACTACTGCAGGGTGCCCCGGGGCCGGATCGCAACCATGCGAGACAACGTGGCGAGCTTTATTGCTAACCACAAAATGAGCCCGGAGTATTTACTGTTTGTGCCGGATCCAGAAGATACTGTCGTCTGGCCGGCTGGTACCAGCTATGGTGACGGCTGTTTTGGCTGCTATGTGGCGGCCATCAAAGCTGGTCTGCGCTTCCCATTACATCCGGCTGTTCAGCGGATTTTAGATGGGTATGATCTGGGGTTATGGCAGTTAGCCCCCAACTCTTGGGTAAACGTACTCGGCTATGTGGCCGGGTGCGAACTGAACGGGGTGGAGCCAAGTTTTGAGGCTTTCGCCCACATGAACTATCTCAGCCGGACCCCTAAGTCGGGAGGTACCGGCTGGTATCAACTAACAAGCCACAGGGGTTACCTCATGACGAGAGGTAAGGCAAACAAATGGAAGGATTGGCGGAACACCTTCCTTATCATTGAGGGTTCAGACACGGAGCTGAACCAACGTTTTAACAAGTGGAATAGGGATCCGCCTCTTCTCGCAGGCGGCCGCAGCATGCCGCCTGTTCCCCCAAAGGCTAAAAGAGAGATCCTAGACAAAGGACTCTTCAAAGTAGAGACTAGGGTGAACTCTACTTCAGGGGTACGAGAGCAAGTACCCCTACACTGCGTCCCGAGCTTCAAGTGGCTCTATGATGAGTACTTCTTGGCCGCCTGTGGCCTCGGCAGTCGGTGCTCTAGAGGTAGCCGGCCTGACGAATACTCTGTTTTCTCACGCCTTGTTTACTTGGGATTTTTACTAACTTTGCTGTTTATTTCTTTCAGCCGACGCCATGAGTAAAATAACAGCATCTAAGACTGCGGCGGCCATGCTGCGGGTTTCGCTACTGAAGCAGTCGTACGCCGACTCCCCCAGCAAGGAGGCACCCTTGGTAAGCTTTGAAAACTCTTCCCCTTTAAGTTGTATTATGCATATACTAACTCTTTTTGTTTTCAGTCTGGCACTCCAAGGGCTTCTTCCTCGCAACAGCCGGACCCCAAGGCCCGGAGAACGACTGTTGCAAGCTCTCCTGGGTCTTCCAGGAAAACAGTGGCGGCTGAGAAGCAGCCGGCCACTTCTTCAAAAACCCAGGCGGGGCCGCCTAGATGTATGGACACTTGCTTGTAAAAAACTCACTCTTGCTTCCTTCTTGATTAGGTCTAACTTGTTTTTCCTTTTGCTTAATGCAGCCGGCCCCCAGGGACTTGACTTGGTTGAGGTAGCCAAGTCAATGGTTAAAGTAGTTCCTCCCTCTGACAGGGAGGCGGTCAAGGGTGCCGGCACCCTTGACCTCGATGGAATTTCGGGGATCCTAGCTGAGGTATACCCTTTTGAAGTTCCAGGACGCCTGTTAACCCTTTTGATTGGAAATTGACGCCTGTTTTTCTTTGTACTTAGGCCCTGCTCCGAGTCAACAGCCTTCGCAAGCCGATTGATCGGAAAAAACAAAGAGGTAAAGGCCGCAAAGGCTATGGCCGCCTCCAGCTGTGATAAAGCAATGTTTCAAATTGCCCAAAATGAAGTACTGACCATTGATCTTCTTTATTATCAGGCGCAGGCGACCGCCGCTGTTCGGGCTCAGCTAGAGGCGGCCCAAAAGAAGGTTGACGAGCTGGAGGGGACCGTCACCAAATTTAAAGCCGAGCTGAAGCCCCTTCGTCAGAAAATGCACTCTTACGAAGCCATGGAGAAATCTTTGGCTAACGTAAAAGAACGCCTGGTGAACCAGGAGAAGAGTCTTACCCAAGAGCTCTCGGACAAGGCCGAGCAAGAGAAACAAGAGCTCGTCCGGGAGATGGTGGAAGACTCCGCCCAAATCCAACGCATGACCTGGGAACGACTGTTCCCCAGTGCCGACTTTGCCTCATGGGAAAGAACGTACCGCCAGTGTTCGGAAATATATAATCAACAGATCCTGGCGGCTGCTGAAGAAGAGGCGATGGACGTTGCGTTGGAGGAGGAAGAGCCGGTTGTGGCGCTTGTGCCACTTGGGGGTAAGGCATCAAAAGATGATGCAGCTAAGGCCGAGTCCAGCAAGAAGAGTGCTGAATAAAGGGCCTGCGTGCCGTTTGCTTTGTAATTACCCGGCCAGGGGGCCGGGGTTTTGAATATTCTGCTGGTCTTTTATGGCCGGCTCATTTTAATCAAATTTTTTGTTTTTGTTCAAATTTGTCTAAGTATTTGAAATTTGCTCACTAGACAGACTGTTGTGCATGGCCGAACGTTAAGACAGGTACAAATAGTAAGTATGCCGCCTATGCCCCTGGACGACTGGTTGTCTGTTTCCAGGATAGATGATCAGTCGGCCATTTAATCAATCGGTATTCGAACTCTTTATTCAATTTGACCAAGTAAATAGAATTACCAAGTAGCCAAGGAATTTAAGTAGGAAAACAAGCGGCGGGTACCGGTTGTTTCCCTTTATTGCCAATGTTGGCCTCTAATTTGTTATTTGTTAACCTAGCAAGAGTATTGGTTGAGAGCCTTTGTTTATTAAAAACAAGTGGACGACTCGTACCTTTTAGGCTCAGTACTAAGTTTGAGTGACTATTAAGTTAACATAGGAGTTACTTAGTCTTCGTCACAATCTTGATTGAGTAGTAAAGGTATCAGGCGGCGTAGGCCGGCTAGACCCCTTGATTTACCAATGTTTGTTGGCTATTTACTCAATAGGTTATCCAGTAGGAATAGGGGTTCGAGTGCCCTTGTTTGTATAAAACAGGCGGACGACTCAAATTTTAGGTTCCATACCAAATTTGAAGGAGTGACTATGAGTTAACTTTGGAGTTACTCAGTCGCCGTCACTTTTGTTTGAGAAGTAGAGGTACCAGGCGGCGTAGGCCGGCTAGACCCCTTTATTCGCCAATGTTTGTTGGCTATTATCTCAATAGGTACCCCCTGCATTTATCCCAAGTAATACAGGCGGTCATCTGACTCAGATGTCAACTGCTACCACTGGTTTGGTTAGTGATAGAGTTATCCTTGTCTCAAAAACGGCTACGTGGTTGCCCTTTGGGACAGTCGTATAGGTGCCGTGTAATTAGTTTATAGAACAATGTTCCACCCAAAAGGGAGCTGCTCTCTGCGACGAATTTCATCCGAATGGATGCCGCCGGACGCCTGCTATAATGTTGGGACAGGTCGGATTAGTTTTTAAAAGTTAGATCAGTTGACTAGGCGCCTGGTCTGATCATTCGGCCGGTGGCCTAGGTAAGTTCTTGGTGAACGTAGGTGCTAAGTCAAAGAAGGGTAGCCGCCTGTTAGGCACAGGGTCGGCCAGGCCCTAATCTTTTTAGCTAAGTATTGTGAGTAAAATACTCAATGGAGAGTAGCCGACTGTAAAGGTACAGACGGCATGCCCCTCTGATGATAGAGTGAAAAAAACTCAATGGAGAGTAGCCGACTGTAAAGGAACAGACGGCATGCCCCTCTGAAGATAGAGTGAAAAAACTCAATGGAGAGTAGCCGACTGTAAAGGTACAGACGGCATGCCCCTCTGAAGATAGAGTGAAAAAACTCAATGGAGAGTAGCCGACTGTAAAGGTACAGACGGCATGCCCCTCTGAAGATAGAGTGAAAAAAACTCAATGGAGAGTAGCCGACTGTAAAGGTACAGACGGCATGCCCCTCGTAATACAAAATTGAATAGTAAGTGCCAACTTTATTAAGTAGCTCTTTACTTTACATCATTCAAAAAGAAATATTTCTTAAGGTTATCTACATTCCAAGTTCGAGGCAACGGTTGTCCGTCTGGTGTTTCCAGACGGTAGGTACCGTCCCTGACTTCCGCATAGATTCGGTAGGGTCCTTCCCAGTTGGGAGTTAGTTTTGCCAGACTCGTTAGCCCTACCAACTGCTTCCATTTTTCTAAGTACAAAGTCCCCTACTTTGAGTGGACGCCTGTGCACTTTTTTGTTGTATGATCTAGTCATTCTCAGGCGGTAGATTTCATGGCGCAAAACAGCATTGCCCCTCTTTTCAGGAAGTGAGTCTAATGCCAGGCGCATAGCTTCCCAGTTTGCCTCTTCGTCATATAGCATTACTCGAAGAGTCGGCTCGTAGTGTTCTATTGGAAGAACAGCTTCTGCACCATAAGTTAGGAGGAATGGAGTTTCTCCAGTCGCCCCTTTTTCAGTCGTCCTAATGGCCCAAAGAACATGTGGTAGTTCATCTGCCCATAGGCCGCCTGCTCGTTCAATTTTTTTCTTGAGACCGTCTGAGATGATTTTATTAAAGGCTTCTACCTGGCCGTTTGCTTGTGGACGGCCGACAGATGCAAAGTAATGTCCAATTCCTTGGTCTCCCAACCAGCTTTTGAGAACAGGCGTCTCAAATTGGGGACCATTATCAAAAACCATAGACATGGGAACCCCGAACCGAGTGATGACGTTTTTCCAAATGAATGAAATTACATCTTTCGTCTTGATTCCCTTTACAGCCTCCGCCTCTACCCATTTAGTGAAGTAGTCAACGGCAACAAGTATATACCTTCTGCCGCCTGTAGCAGGCGTATATGGACCCAGAATGTCCATGCCCCACTTAGCAAACGGTAGTGGGCTGTGAATGGTAGTGAGGTCAGTAGCCGGACGGTGAATTAATTTGCCAAACCTTTGGCACTTGTCACATTTTTTTCACCATCTCCATTGCATCTGCTTCCAAAGTAGGCCAAAAGTAGCCCTGCCGCCTTGCCCTTTGAGCAAGCATCCTACCACCTATATGGGAGCACAGAAACCAGAGTGAAGATCATCTAGTATCTCTCGTCCCTTTTCAGGAGTAACACACTTTAAGAAGGGTTGAAGGTGCCCCCTCTTGTGCAGTTCCCCCTGTATCATTTCAAAAACAGGAGGCTCGTTTTTTCAGTGATGCCGCCTGTTGAGGATCATCCGGCAGTGTACCGTTTGTCAGATATGCCCTGATTGAATCCATCCAGGTTGAGCTTCTGTCTAGAATTCCAATAGGATTTTCCTCGATGCTTCTCCTCTCCATTACTTCCCAAAACACAGTTCGAGGAGTATCGGAGGAGGCGGATGATGCTAATTTCGAGAGTGCATCTGCCTGGTTGTTTTCTGATCTCGGTACTTGGATCAGATGGAAGTCCTCAAGGGAGCCGACTGCTTGTCGGACCGCCTGTAAATATTTGATCATGGCCGGATGTGTTGCTTCGTATTCGCCATTGTACTGACTCACTATCAGTTGTGAATCAGAACAGGCGTCTATTTTCCTTGCCCCGGCCGCCTTACACATGCGGATCCCGGCTAGTAAAGCTTCATATTCTGCCTCATTGTTTGAAGCCTGGAAACTGAAGCGTAGAGCATACTCGAACCTGTCGCCCTCTGGAGATTGACATACGACGCCTGCTCCACAACCGTTTGAAGTAGAGCTTCCGTCCACATATACCTTCCAGACTTGGTCTGGAACTTGAGAGTCAGGAGGACGAGTCATCTCTACAATAAAGTCAGCAAAGGCTTGCCCCTTCACTGCTTTTCTAGGCTCGAAAGTAACTTCGAGACTCTGCATTTCTATGGCCCATTTGATCATTCGTCCGGAGGACTCCATGGTGGTAAGGGGCCGCTTGATCGGTTGGTCGGTATACACGACGACTGCATGTGCCAGAAAGTAGGGCTTCAATTTTTTAACAGCCATGAAGAGTGCAAGACCAAATTTCTCCACTAGGGGATACCTCAACTCGGCATTTTTCAGTACGTGGCTGACAAAGTAGACCGGAAGTTGACAGCCGTCCCTTTCAGCAAGGAGCACCGCGCTTAACGCATGATCAGAGACGGCCAGGTACATGTAGAGATTTTCTTTGGGCAAAGGGCTGACCAGCCTTGGCAAGGAATGCAAGTGAACCTTTAATTTCTGGAAGGCGGCCTCAGCATCCGGCCCCCATTCAAACCTTGCCTTTTTCTTAATTGCCTGGAAAAAGTATAGGCATTTGTCGCCTGATCGGCTTAGAAATCTTCCCAAGGCCGCCAGACAACCTGTTAACTTCTGAACCTCTCGGACGGTACGAGGCGACTGCATGTCAATGACCGCCTGTACCTTCTCAGGGTTCGCCTCTATTCCTCTCTGGTTGATAAGGAATCCGAGAAATTTCCCAGACTCAACTCCAAATACACATTTCTTGGGATTGAGCATGACATGGTGCCGCCTGAGTGTGGCGAAAGTTTCTCGGAGGTCCGTCAGATGATCTTTCTGAAGTTTAGTCTTAACAATCATATCATCAATGTATGCCTCGACGTTTCTCCCAATCTGATCAAAGAACACTGTGTTTATCATTCGTTGGAATGTAGCCGGGGCATTCTTAAGACCAAACGGCATGACCGTATAGCAGTATAATCCCTGATCAGTGACGAAGGCCGTCTTCTCCTGATCTTTCTTCCACAAAGGAATTTGATGAAAACCAGAATAGGCGTCCATAAAACTCATCAAGGCATGGCCGGCTGTTGAGTCGACCAGGTTATCAATTTTTTGGCAGAGGGTAACTGTCTTTGGGGCACGCCTTGTTCAAGTCTGTGTAGTCTACACACATTCGCCAGGTGCCATTCGGCTTTTTTAACAAGTACCACATTTGCAACCCAATCTGGGAAGTAACATTGCCGAATGAACCCTGCATCAAGTAATTTTTTGACTTCGGCGGCGGCCGCCTGACCTCTTTCTTCACCATGGTTCCGCTTCTTTTGCCGTACCGGCTTCTTTTTCGGATCCACAGCGAGTTTGTGTACTGCCAGATCAGGACTAATGCCTGGCATTTCATGGACTTCAAATGCAAAGATGTCCTTGTATTCTTTCAACAGGTTGTGAAAGTCATCACCAAGGTTTCTCAGAGCAGTCGTCCCAACTTTGACTGTTCGGTCAGGGCGGGAGTCGTCTAATATCAGGTCCGTATGCTCACCAGCCGGCTGAGGGCGGAACTCATCCGGCCGGTCCTCTGCCAGTGATTGCTATTTTCTTGCCTTTCTGGCGGACTCTGTCTGGGACGCCTTTCTTTTTCTGTCGCCTGTTTCTTGAACAGGCGCACTTTCCTTGACATTGTCAAGGTCTGTTTTTTCTCCACTTGACCCAGTGGCCTTAGCAGTGGGTTTGACATCCGAGAGATAGCACTCTCGGGCCATCCTCTGATCTCCCCTTAGGAAGCCGACTGTTCCATTGTCCCTTTCAAACTTAAGCAGCATAAGTGACGGGATTATAACAGCCTTGGCACTATTCAGGGTTGGGCGACCCAGAATCATGTTGTAGGCAGAGAGTTCCTCTACAACTAGGAATCGGACTACCATGTGTCGTCCTTCCCTTTTTCGCCCAGGCGGACGGGTAGATCAACTCGTCCCAGTGGGTGGACGACTCCTCCTCCAAACCCTATTAAAGGGTGGGAGGCCGGATGTATGCAGTCCGTCTGATATTTCAGTTTTGACAGACATTTGCTGCTGATGAGATCTGAAGAGCTCCCAGTATCTATGAGGATTCGACCAACTCTCTGGTTGGCCACTTTACATTCAATAACGAGAGGGTCGTCATGCGGCCCCCTTATTCCTCCTAGATCCTCTTCAGTGATGACAATCTCAGGAAATGTATATTTGGACGGTCGTTCTTGGTGAACGGATTTTACATCTAACCGCCTTATATTATCTTTGTTGCCCCTAATAGTGGGGCCGCCTCCTGAGAAGCCGCCTGCAATGGTGTAGACGACTGCATCATCTGTACCGGAACTGTCGGCCTGTTGATTCTTTTTGGCCGACTGCTTTTTTGAGGAAGTATTCCCCGTAGATTTCTTGACATAAGTGTCAAGATCACCTTGATCAGCCAAGCGGTCTAGGTACCGCATGAGACTAATGCAGTCGTTGGTGTGATGACCAATGTCATCATGATAAGCACAGATTTTGTCTTGGTTCCGGTTGCTCGCAGAACCCTTCATGGGGAGCGGTTTCTCAATTGAGAGCCGTCCCTTTATTTCTTTTAGGATAAACTGGTTATCCTTGTTAAACACATACTTTGGGGAGTATGGTTTGAATTCCTTTTTCTTCTTGGCCGGCTGTTTAGAGGAATCAGCCGCCCAGACCCCTTTTCTTTTTTCATCTTTGTTGGACGACTGTTTCTGTCGTCCTTCTCTATTGTCGAACCTCTTCCCGTCCGACTGTTTCATTGTACACAGATCAGTCGCCTGTATATAGGCTTCTGCTTCAATCAAGGCCTCTTGAAAGAGTCGCCACCCTTTTTCGAACTAAATCAAATTTGAAGGTAGACCCGTCTTTGAGACCTCTAAAAAAGTCAGTATAAGCTACCTCATCCGGTAACCCTTGAATCTGTATTCTCATCAGGTTGAACCGCCTGATGTAGGAACGAAGCCCCTCCTTTTCACCCTGCTGAATTGTTCCCAAATCAAGGGTCGTTTTCTTCGCAGGGATGTTCATTGCAAAGTTGGAGGCAAATAAGTAAGCAAGCGTCCTGAAACTGTTTACACAACCAGTCGGCAGGTTGCCGAACCATTGCTGTGCAATTCCCTTGAGAGTTGCTGGGAAACACTTGCACCAAGTGGGATCATCCAACCCTTGAAGGTACATCAGGTTGGTGAATGCCATCAGATGGTCTTCCGGGTTAGTAGTGCCATCATAGGCGCCTACTAAAACATTTTTTACTTTGGCCGGCTGAGCGGCTTCAGTAATTTCCTTGGAGAAGGCCGACGGCTGTTCACCAAGTCTAAGCAGCCGTAGCTGCCAGTCCATAGGTTGGACGTTTTTTGCTGCAGGTCCACCAAATGGAGGTGGCTGCATAAAATATTGTTGTTGCGGCACAAATGGCAAATTTGGTACCGCCTGCGCACTATTGAAAGCCAGACTGTCGGGAGGTGCCGCCTGACTGACTCTCATGGTACGACTGAGTTAGGCCTCATCGAGGCATTTCGCAAACTGTCCTGAAAATTTGAAGTAGAAGCCGACTCTGATAATCGGTCACTCCTCTTCTGCTCTAGCAGGTGCCGAGCATCTGTGAACGTTTGCTTTGACCCGTCCGCCTGAATATGACGAACCGGTTTCCTATTTCCCGTAGGATAACGGAGTTTTGTGAAATCAAGAGCAGACGGCTCCCGCTTCTTAGATTTAGGATGGGGAGTCGCCTCTCGCCTTGAACTGGCTTCCTCTTCAGTGAAGTGGAAGGTTTTTTTGGCCGCCTGCTCTTTGACTGAAGCAGGCGGTTTTTTGTTGATCAACTCTTGGATCTCTCCTTGAATCCCCTCATGAAGGTCATGAGTTCGTTCCTTGTGATGGGAGCAGACCCATCAGTCGGCTGTTGCCGAGCAAGCGGTGCGCCTGCTGGCTCGCTTCCTGTTTGAAGATACTCCGTTCCCTTATTTCAGTATGACGGGTACGGCGGGCCCTTAGGGTCCGTCTGGAGCTGTATGAGTTTCAACTTCAATTCACTTTCGGTATCATGGTCCGACTGAACTTGAGGGTCGTCTAGGGGACGCCTCTCTTCTGGGGTCGGTACAGACTTGGATGCCATCTCTGAAGTACTCTCCCCACAGACGGCGCCAAATGTTTCGGGGTTTTCTGATGTCCTGCGGGAGAGTTACAATTCCGAGACTGGAAACCGGACGCCTGTACCTGCAAAATAACGGAGACTCCTGAGAGCTCCGCCTCCAACGGTCAAGTTAGTACCTGATTAAGGAGTAATTAATACAGAAATTAAAGTAATAAGGTCTCTCTAGGTGAGAGTATTTAATGTAGGTAATCTGCTTTGCTAGCGAGATCAGCCGGTTATTAGTGTGTTTTG